>NC_034182.2:31670231-31970231 GCF_002021735.2 Oncorhynchus kisutch
GATCATATCACAACCCTGTGGTTCTCATTGTGCATAGCTCATACATCAAGCACAGGAGGAACACGTGGGGGTGGCTGTGGTACAGTAAAATCTTATGGAACTCAAGTCAAACACAGCCCAGCCATTCAATGTTGTACTGTTTACTGCGCTGTAGGAGCTAGGAACACAAGTATTTCGCTACACCCGCACTAACATCTGCTAAATATGTGTAGGCGACCAATAACATTTAATTTTATTTGTTTTGTTTCCCTGTATGGTTGGTTGAAGTGGGGGTTGGTAGAGGGAGGGAAGGAAGGAAAGGGGGAAGGGGGGTCCTCCTCTCCTTCTCTCCCATATGTTCTTTGGGTGTCAGTGACGCTGATATTGCCCGACTCTGATAGGCCGATGCTACAGTAGGTTTTATAGGGAATAGTGGTGTGTAGTGTGGAGAGGTACTGCTGTTTTGGGGGAAAAAAGTAAGTAAGCTCTTTGGAGCTACTTTTCATCTGTGGACCTATTGTTTATTGTATATGATATGGTGTAGTGCTTCCATACTGAACTGGAGGCCCGCGGTCTGGATCCGGACCCAGAACGGGTCCCCCCCCCCCAAGAAAAAACACTTGGCCTGACTGCGATCCTGGTATCATATAAACACATAAGACATGGAAAAATGTGTTGAATAGTAGGCAATTAGCTTTGAAATGGCAATAACAACAAAAATATGTGCCCCATGCTCTGTGTGTAGAATTACCAGAAATTAGCTTTAAAACTGCAACATTTTCTCTCTGCCAACAAGAGGGGTGTGAACAGTTTGGGGTCCCATGGGTTGCGAGGTGGAGGTTTGTTACTGCACCAATAAATGACAATATCCATCCGGACCTTTGTCACCTAGGAAATTTGAGTTACCGGACCTTCTCAAATAGTACTCGAGTACCCCTGGACTCATGTTTATGTTAAAAGCCAGGTGCTTGTGAGCATCGTTTGAATATCTGTTAGTGTTGCGTGACGGTTGCGAGACGATACTCAAATGGCCTCTGGTGGTTGGCGGTGACTAACGAGCGCGGCAACGGCTGAGGAACGCCAGCTTATCCTCCTCCCAAAGGTGCTGTAAGGTAACAACATCAATCAGAGGAACCACGTGGTTAGGCTAGGGTAGGCGCTACCTTATGGGGAGAATTCCTGACATGTTTCAGAGCTTATCCCCCACCCGTTGCGTGTGCTATGTGCATGCTTCTCCCAGGGCCAGGCAGGGCAGGACGAGGCAGAGACACACCATGTTCTCCCTAACCCAAGCCCTGTAAAAAGCCAGCCAGAATCAACCAGTCTTTGTGTGCAGGTCAGGATAACACTTTACCTCATATTTTTTACCTTGTCTTATTGCCTCTTTCCACCTTTTTACTCTATTATATATAATACCAGTCAAAAGTTTAAACACACCTACTCACTCAAGGGTTTTTCTTTATTTTGACTATTTTATACGTTGTAGAATAATAGTGAAGACATCAAAACTATGATATAACACATATGGAATCATGTAGTAACCAAAATATTTTTACGATTTTAGATTCTTCCAAGTAGTCACCCTTTGCCTTGATGACAGATTTGCACTCTTGGCATTCTCTCAACCAACTTCATGAGGTACTCACCTGGAATGCATTTCAAATAACAGGTGTGCCTTGTTAAAAGTTAATTTGTGGAATTTATTTCCTTAATACGTTTGAGCCAATCAGTTGTGTTGTGACAAGGTAGGGTGGTATAAAGAAGATAGCCCTATTTGGAAAAAGACCAAGTCCATATTATGGCAAGAACAGCTCAAATAAGCAAAGATAAATGACAGTCCATCATTACTTTAAGACATGAAGGTCAGTCAATGAGGAACATTTCAAGAACTTTGAAAGTTTCTTCAAGTGCAGTCGCAAAAACCATCAAGCGCTATGATGAAACAGGCTCTCATGAGGACCGCCACAGGAAAGAAATACCCAGAGTTACCTCTGCTGCAGAGGATAAGTTCATTAGAGTTACCTGCCTCAGAAATTGCAGCCCAAAGAAACGCTTCACAGAATTCATGTAACAGGCACATCTCAACACCAACTGTTCAGAGGAGACTGCGTGAATCAGGCCTTCATGGTCGAATTGCTGCAAAGAAATCACTACTCAAGGACACCAATAATAAGAAGAGATTTGCTTGGGCAAAGAAACACGAGCAATGGACATTAGACCGGTGGAAATCTGTCCTCTGTTCTAATGAGTCCAAATTTTAGATTTCTGGTTCCAACCGCCGTGTCTTTGTGAGACGCAGATTAGGTGAACGGATGATCTCCGCATGAGTGGTTCCCACCATGAAGTATGGAGGAGGAGGTGTGATGGTGTGGGGGTGCTTTGCTTGTGACACTGTCTGTGATTTATTTAGAATTCTAGGCACACTTAACCAGCATGTCTGCAGCGATACGCCATGCCATCTGGTTTGCTCTTAGTGGGACTATCAAAAACCCTTGAATGAGTAGGTGTCCAAACTTTTGACTGGTACTGTATATCAGCGCACATCTGGCTTGGTCTGTCAGGACTGACACGTCCGCAGAAATATGAAAATAAAATCTCAGACACAAACTAAGGAAGCTGCAGAGTATTCGTTATTTAATCACCATACTCTGTGTAGACTCCAGTTGATATTGTGTCTAGTTTGAGATGAAATCAGATCTTTAACAGCACCTTGCTTGTTTGTTTTTGGCCACCTGTGACATTCAGGGTACTTTGGACATGTCCTCCTATTGCTTTGGCAACACTGGGTGGTTTACATGAATTCCAATCAAGCTCATTTGAATTACTTCAATTGATAGAAGAGTGCTGAACTTTAATGACCTTTTCTGGTATTTCATGATCTCAGGTTCGCAATTGAAGAATGGTTTTATATCTGTGTTACAGACGCACAGCAGTCAGGAAGTCCCAGTAACAATGAGCCAGGCAACAACCCTCCAGGTATGTACCTGAAATTGACTGTCACTGTCCTCCAACCTCTGTGCTGTCAATCATAGCTCTATAGTTCCCAGTCCCCTCTCTGTACTGTATATAGTATATCCTCACCTGGTAGAATGATTACTGTGGTATCTGTTTATAGCAGTGCTCTTTTTGTGTCAGGTCCATAGCAGAAATATGTATCTTTGTATATAATCTATGCTCTCACCTGGAACATTTCGTTGTAAAATAGTTTGGCAGATATGCAGATTACACCCATCTGAATGTACGTATGGTATCTCATAATGATGGTGCTGTCAGCTACTTACAATACTAACTGCATCTAAGAGACTGATTGTGAAACATGGAGGCTAGACCACTTTATGTGCTCCTCTGTAGTACACTAATGGAAGTCTGAGGCCATAGTTGTCTTCCTTGCCAAGAAGGGTTGGATAGCTGAGCTAAATTGGCTAGCCAGTCTGCTAGCTAGCCAAACAAAATGGCTGCCGCTCCAAATAATCTCCGGCAGCCTGTTGCTGCTCTCCTGGACTGACCTGGACTATGTCATCACGGGCCAGGAATGAAAATAGAGAGAGAACGTAATTAGGTCCATTCCTAAAGAGCAGGTTTTGCCTGCCCTGGGTGTGCGTTTCGCTGCCAAGTCAAACAACGTTGAGCAAACGTTGAGCCAATGACTCAGACCCTGGGAGGGCCTCCCTAGATGCTTCCTCTACAGTGGCACAGTTCCCTTCCCTTCTCTGGGACACCCGCTGGCTTGTGTTGAGACATTAGGAGGAAGAAAGTGCATGTAGCTGCCAATCGAAATCTAGACTCACGCCTTCCCCCTTTGTAGTTGGCACACCCAATGGTCCTCCTCAGAACATCAAAGGATGAAATGTCAAAGTAATTCTGGGAGTCAGTGACATGTCTGTCTGGATAGCCTGGTCCCAGATCTACTTTGTGCTGTAGTGCCGACTCACTATGGTCATTGGCGTGACAAATGCAGTTGAAGTCGGAAGTTTACATACACCTTAGCCAAATACATTTAAACTCAGTTTCACAATTCCTGACATTTAATCCTAGTAAAAATTCCCTGTCTTAGGTCAGTTAGGATCACCACTTTATTTTAAGAATGTGAAATGTCAGAATAATAGTAGAGAGAATGATTTATTTCAGCTTTTATTTCTTTCTTCACATTCCCAGTGGGTCAGAAGTTTACATACACTCAATTAGAATTTGGTAGCATTGTCTTCAAATTGTTTAATTTGGGTCAAACGTTTCAGGTAGCCTTCCACAAGCTTGGCCCATTCCTCCTGACAGAGCTGGTGTAACTGAGTCAGGTTTGTAGGCCTCCTTGCTCACACACGTTTTTTCAGTTCTGCCCACAAATGTTCTATAGGATTGAGGTCAGGGCTTTGTGATGGCCACTCCAATACTTAACTTTGTTGTCCTTCAGCCATTTTGCCACAACTTTGGAAGTATGCTTGGGGTCATTGTCGATTTGGAAGACCCATTTGCAACTAAGCTTTAACTTCCTGACTGATGTCGTGAGGTGTTGCTTCAATATATCCACATCATTTCCTATCCTCATGATGCCATCTATTTTGTGAAGTGCATCAGCTCCTCCTGCAGCAAAGCACCCCTACAACATGATGCTGCCACCCCTGTGCCTCACGGTTGGGATGGTCACTATGGCCAAACAGTTCTATTTTTGTTTCATCAGACCAGAGGACATTTCTCCAAAAAGTACGATCTTTGTCCCCATGTGCAATTGCAAACTGTAGTCTGGCTTTTTTATGGCGGTTTTGGAGCAGTGGTTTCTTCCTTGCTGAGCGGCCTTTCAGGTTATGTCGATATAAGACTTGTTTTACTGTGGATATAGATACTTTTGTACCTGTTTCCTCCAGATCTTCACAAGGTTGTTCTGGGATTGATTTGCACTTTTCGCACCAAAGTATGTTAAGACAGAACGCGTCTCCTTCCTGAGCGGTATGACTGCTGCGTGATCCCAAGTTGTATATACTTGCGTACCATTGTTTGTACAGATGAACATGGTACCTTCAGTCATTTGGAAATTGCTCCCAAGGATGAACCAGACTTGTGGAGGTCTACCATTTTTTTACCCCCCATGATGTCAAGCAAAGAGGCACTGAGTTTGATGGTAGGCTTTGAAATACATCCACAGGTACACCTCCAATTGACTCGAATTATGTCAATTAGCCTATCAGAATCTTCTAAAGCCATGACATCATTTTCTGGAATTCTCCAAGCTGTTTAATGGCACAGTCAACTTAGTGTGTAAACTTTTGACACAGTGAATAATAAGTTAAATAATCTGTCTGCAAACTATTGTTGGAAAAATGACTTGTGTCATGCACAAAGTAGATGTCCTAACCGACTTGCCAAAACTATAGTTTGTTAACAAGAAATTTGTGGGGTGGATGAAAAATGAGTTTTAATGACTCCAACTTAAGTGTATGTAAACTTCAACTGTATATAAACAGTACAAACTGATCTGGGACCAGGCTTGACCGATTGGTTCTGGGATTTTTTTCTTACATTCTGGCCCCCATATATATTGCACTTCAAAGCCTCCATTTTTCAGTATTGACAGTATTCAGTCTGGAGCTGTGTTAATATAATAAATATTATATACAGCATTTAGCTTTTTATCTGTGCGTACATTTTACGTATGGGTGGCCCCTGGGAATCAAACCTACAATCCTGGGGATGCAAACGCCATGCTCTACCAACTGAGCTACAGAGAACCACCAGGTGGTGGGTCGATGAAGGATGCTCTATTTTATTACAGAGATATTTTGGTCGAGACTTTTTGCTCGTCCCGTGTGCAGTAAGCAGGGAATCAAGTAATGATTTATTACTTTATCACCAGCTTAAATCCTTATGAATGTAACTTGCTGTAAGTTCCTAGAACACAAAGCATATGGTTGAATGTTTTGATTGATATATTGTATTGATATATTGTATTGATATATTGTATTGATATATTGTCTATCTTTGTTTTTGTTTCTGCAGTTTACTTGGAAGACAGCTTCATCAAATCAGGAGTCTTCAGTGTTTCGGAGCTGGTGCGGGTGTCCAGAAGTAAGTACAGTACATTCATATATCATTTTACTCATTGTTGATTCAAAAAGAGTGATCTTTACGGCACAAACGCGGGAAAAACAGTCGAGCAAGCATTAGAACACAGTATGTGTGTGTCTACAGTAGACAGGTGTGTGTGTGTGTGTGCGTGGGAGTGTGTGTTTGTATAGACTGCCCTTCTCAAAGATGATGACAGATGTTCTTTCAAATATCTCTCTCCACAGTTAACTGAGGACAATGGTTCCCTCAGGCAGGATTTACCTGTACTGCTCAAGTGCTGTTGTGTCCTACACAATGGTGGAAAAAGTAGCCAATTAGTCATACTTGAGTAAAATTAAAGATACCTTAATAGAAAAGGACTCAAGTAAAAGTAAAAGTCACCCAGTAAAATACTACTTGAGTAAAAGTAAAAAAATATTTGTTTGAAAATATAAATGTAATTACTACATTATACTTAAGTTTCAAAAGTAAAAGTACATGTATAAATCATTTCAAATTCCTTATATTATGCAAACCATATTTTCTTGTTTTGAAAATGTATGGATAACCAGGGGCACACTCCAATATTCAGACATAATTTGCAAATGAAGCATGTGTGTTTAGTGAGTCCGCCAGATCAGAGGCAGTAGGGATGACCAGAGATGTTCTCTTGATAAGTGCCTGAATTGGAGCATTTCCTGTCCTGCTAAGCAAGTAATGAGTACTTTTCGGTGTCAAGGAAAATGTATGGAGTACTAAGTACAATATTTTCTTAAGGAATGTAGTGAAGAAAAAGTAAAAGTAATCAAAAATATAAATAGTCAAGTAAAGTGTACAGTAGATACCCCCCAAAAACGACTTAAGTAGTAGTAGTATTTTTATTTAAGTACTTTACACCACTGGTCCTACAACATACGGATGTTGTGTCCTGTATTCTAACATATTTGATCTGTTGTTTTTCGGGTTACGGTGCAGGCCTTTAAACCAATTAAAAATCAGTGAGTGCTGCGGTTCTACAGTTCTTAAATGCAAATTCAAATGAATGAAAGAAAAAAACAGTAACAGGTGTTCTAGCGTCATTGTTATTTTGTGCTGGGCATTGTTAAGATTCAGAAGTCAGGGGTCATATTTGCTTCAACATAGTTAAATTACTTGATGTCAGAGTGAGTGGCATGACACACAGTACGTTGAGAGAGAGAGAGAGAAGAGAGAGAGAGAGTCTCGTTGGTAGGGAATTAAAACACAAAGGCCCATGGGAGAGAGGAACGTGCCACAGCTTGGTTAGGGGTAGTCAATGCCAGGGCTGCTGCAGGTTGCCAGTTCCAAGACTGCAATGCTGGGGTTGCCAGTTCTGAGGCTGCAATGCTGGGGTTGCCAGTTCTGACGCTGCAATGCTGGGGTTGCCAGTTCCAAGACTGCAATGCTGGGGTTGCCAGTTCTGAGGCTGCAATGCTGGGGTTGCCAGTTCTGAGGCTGCAATGCTGGGGTTGCCAGTTCTGAGGCTGCAATGCTGGGGTTGCCAGTTCCAAGACTGCAATGCTGGGGTTGCCAGTTTTGAGGCTGCAATGCTGGGGTTGCTAGTTCTGAGGCTGCAATGCTGGGGTTGCCAGTTCCAAGACTGCAATGCTGGGGTTGCCAGTTCTGAGGCTGCAATGCTGGGGTTGCCAGTTCTGACGCTGCAATGCTGGGGTTGCCAGTTCCAAGACTGCAATGCTGGGGTTGCCAGTTCTGAGGCTGCAATGCTGGGGTTGCCAGTTCTGAGGCTGCAATGCTGGGGTTGCCAGTTCTGAGGCTGCAATGCTGGGGTTGCCAGTTCCAAGACTGCAATGCTGGGGTTGCCAGTTTTGAGGCTGCAATGCTGGGGTTGCCAGTTCTGAGGCTGCAATGCTGGGGTTGCCAGTTCCAAGACTGCAATGCTGGGGTTGCCAGTTCTGAGGCTGCAATGCTGGGGTTGCTAGTTCTGAGGCTGCAATGCTGGGGTTGCCAGTTCTGAGGCTGTGGTGAACCTCCGACCACAACAGAGGCCACCACACACTCCAGACTCCCGTCGAGTCCAGACCATCCTAGCAACCCACACACTCACAGGGCTCCCTTCGCAAGTGTCAGTTTCAAGAGAGGAAGGAGTGTTTACAGAGTGCCCTGGTAAACAATCAGCTGTCCTCCCAGAAACAATATCCCTCCCCCACGGCCATCAACCACAGGGAGAAAAAAAAGTCTAATTTCACACAGTGATGGTGGGCTGTGGTACTCAAAGCATATCACACATACAACCACCATGAAAGTGAACTTCAGTGCACTTATTGATATGTGCTCGACCAATTACAATACGTAGGAACTAATCAGATGCCTGGTGGGTGTGGCTTAGTTCATGAGTTTGCAGTGTGCTGGTGGAATGCAAAAGTTAAATGATGTTCAATCATTCTATAAAAAAAAAAGAAGTATTGAACCTTTACTTAACATGTGAGTGAGGATCATGTACAGCTTCAGCAGCCAACCAATCAGCATGCTGGTGACCAGGAAGTGTCCAACCTGTACCTCTCTGTTCCTCTCCTTCCTCTCTAGCGCCCATCACCCAGGGGGCAGGGGTGAACTTCTCCATGGCCGACATGCCTAGTCAGCCGTACTACCATGACCTGAACTCCAGTGTGGGCCTCCATCGCTCCCTCTCCTCCCCGCCTGGCAGGTCAGTCTACTGCAGGACTCTACCCTGCCCCCTCTCTCTTTCTCATGCATCACATGGGAACCTCTTGTCACACATTGACCGCTGAACTTTGAACGAGATGCAGGGGGGAATGTAAAACTGATTTCAGTTTAGTGTCTCGGGGGATAAATGTATAGTCTTACTCTGTCATTTATATTATAGCGTTGCGTCCATATTTGGCTGTTTGTTCTAGTTCAATTCTGTTTACACTCACGCATCTGGATAATACATCATCAGTCAACTTACGATACAGGTACTTTTGTTTTACAACATCACTGGCTGTGATAATGGATCAAAGAAAATATACATATGTTGTGACTCATAATTTCACCTCCTCCTTCAGTAAACGGCCCAAGACCCTCAACATAGAGGAGAGTATGGAGACCAGTCCCACTGGCCCTGACTTCTATTCCTCACCTAGCTCCCCAGCTAGTGGCAGCAGGACCTGGCACGAGAGAGAAGGTGAGAGGGGAGGTGTGTGTATGTGTGTGTGACACTGTTGGAGGTTTACAGAAGCTGCACGGGGAATGTTTTCAATAGCAAGGTTCTAGATTCCTAAATCGGAAAAATGGAATGTTCTCAAAACAGAACACTTCAAGATAATTGACTAATCTAGGTTGGGGGAACATGATCCCTAAACTACCAAAACTTTTGCATTGTAGGAATTTATAATCAGACATTATTACTGCAGCTAAGCAAATATCATTCCCTCAGAAATACAATACAATGAAATACAATACAATTAAATTCAATACAGATGACACATTATTCAATATCTGTCCTGACTCTTTGTGGAGCAGAAGCAGCCCCACCATAATCTGTGGTGGGTCATGTAGGCTACACACAACACAGTCTCAGTGTCACTCTTCGACTGTCAAGATGTTCCCAATGTTATCATTGCCCCTCGACTCCACAGCGAGCGGTTACAGTATGGATAAAATGATATGGCACCTTGTTCCCTCGATGTGAGCCCATTCAACTTGGCTGTTGATGTAATGACACGTGATAACATGCTAGCCTCAGGTCAGACCATAAACACCAAACCTTATGATTACATTGTCATAAAAGGCTACATGCTAAATACAGTGCCTTGCGAAAGTATTCGGCCCCCTTGAACTTTGCGACCTTTTGCCACATTTCAGGCTTCAAACATAAAGATATAAAACTGTATTTTTTTGTGAAGAATCAACAACAAGTGGGACACAATCATGAAGTTGAACGACATTTATTGGATATTTCAAACTTTTTTAACAAATCAAAAACTGAAAAATTGGGCGTGCAAAATTATTCAGCCCCTTTACTTTCAGTGCAGCAAACTCTCTCCAGAAGTTCAGTGAGGATCTCTGAATGATCCAATGTTAACCTAAATGACTAATGATGATAAATACAATCCACCTGTGTGTAATCAAGTCTCCGTATAAATGCACCTGCACTGTGATAGTCTCAGAGGTCCGTTAAAAGCGCAGAGAGCATCATGAAGAACAAGGAACACACCAGGCAGGTCCGAGATACTGTTGTGAAGAAGTTTAAAGCCGGATTTGGATACAAAAAGATTTCCCAAGCTTTAAACATCCCAAGGAGCACTGTGCAAGCGATAATATTGAAATGGAAGGAGTATCAGACCACTGCAAATCTACCAAGACCTGGCCGTCCCTCTAAACTTTCAGCTCATACAAGGAGAATACTGATCAGAGATGCAGCCAAGAGGCCCATGATCACTCTGGATGAACTGCAGAGATCTACAGCTGAGGTGGGAGACTCTGTCCATAGGACAACAATCAGTTGTATATTGCACAAATCTGGCTTTTATGGAAGAGTGGCAAGAAGAAAGCCATTTCTTAAAGATATCCATAAAAAGTGTCGTTTAAAGTTTGCCACAAGCCACCTGGGAGACACACCAAACATGTGGAAGAAGGTGCTCTGGTCAGAATAAATTGAACTTTTTGGCAACAATGCAAAACGTTATGTTTGGCGTAAAAGCAACACAGCTCATCACCCTGAACACACCATCCCCACTGTCAAACATGGTGGTGGCAGCATCATGGTTTGGGCCTGCTTTTCTTCAGCAGGGACAGGGAAGATGGTTAAAATTGATGGGAAGATGGATGGAGCCAAATACAGGACCATTCTGGAAGGAAACCTGATGGAGTCTGCAAAAGACCTGAGACTGGGACGGAGATTTGTCTTCCAACAAGACAATGATCCAAAACATAAAGCAAAATCTACAATGGAATGGTTCAAAAATAAACATATCCAGGTGTTAGAATGGCCAAGTCAAAGTCCAGACCTGAATCCAATCGAGAATCTGTGGAAAGAACTGAAAACTGCTGTTCACAAATGCTCTCCATCCAACCTCACTGAGCTCGAGCTGTTTTGCAAGGAGGAATGGGAAAAAATTTCAGTCTCTCGATGTGCAAAACTGATAGAGACATACCCCAAGCGACTTACAGCTGTAATCGCAGCAAAAGGTGGCGCTACAAAGTATTAACTTAAGGAGGCTGAATAATTTTGCACGCCCAATTTTTCAGTTTTTTATTTGTTAAAAAAGTTTGAAATATCCAATAAATGTCGTTCCACTTCATGATTGTGTCCCACTTGTTGTTGATTCTTCACAAAAAAATACAGTTTTATATCTTTATGTTTGAAGCCTGAAATGTGGCAAAAGGTCGCAAAGTTCAAGGGGGCCGAATACTTTCGCAAGGCACTGTATATGCAAATACTCTGTCATAAACCAAGATAAATAGAGATGGATTGTTTTTTCCCCCGCTGTGATTTACAGTAAAACATTCAATGAGCTAAGCTTAAAGGAGCAATCAGCAGTTGCTACATCCATTTTTATGTTTAAATTCATGATATATACCCATTAATTCTCAAAGGATATAACTTATACAGTAGGTACCTCAGCTTAATTCAACTGTTGTACCCTTCAGAACCCAAAATATAAACTTGTTTTACTCATTTTAACTGCACATTTTAGATTGGCGTATTATTGTCCCCAGCACAAGGTGCATCTCTGTAATGATTATTCTGTTTAATCAGCTTCTTGATATACCAAACCTGCACGTGGATGGATTATCTTGGCAAAGGAGAAATGCTCACTAACAGGGATGTAAACAAATTTGGGCAGAAAATTTGAGAGAAATAAGCTGTTTGTTCAATGGAACATTTCTGGGTTCTTTTATTTCAGCTCATGAAACATGGGACCAACACTTTCCATGTTGCGTTTATATTTTGGCAGTATAGTTCTTTTCCGAATGCTTTGAAAAAACATGCTTGTGAGTAATGGTATCCTTGACAGGAAATCAAGCTCTATTTAATGAGTGAACTCATAAGAACACCCCCCTGTTGATACTGTAAACTGGTTTGGAGGGTTGTTGAGTTCTCTGATAGTTTGGTCGCTTCCTTATTGCTTCCTGTTTTCTCACTAAGAGTTGCAGTGTTGAAGCGAAATGAGTGGGATTTTCGGTGTGGTAGCGATTCTATTGTGGAATGCAGTTGTTGCACCAATGAAAGGCATTACACCGCAGCGCTGAGGAGCCACTACAGCTTGAGGTTCGATCCCAGGCTGTGTCACAATCAGCCGTGGCCGGGAGCCCATAGGACGTTGCGCAATTGGCCCTGCACCATCCGTGGTAGGGTTTGGCCGGTGGACTCATCGTGCTCTAGCGACTCCTTGTGACATGGCCGGGCGTCTGCAAGCTGATTCCGGTCGTCAGTTGAACAGTGTTTCCTCCGACACATTGGTGTGGCTGACATCCGGGTTAAGCGAGAAGTGTGTTTCGGAGGACGCATGACTCGAACTTCGCCTCTCCCGAGTCCATTGAGGAGTTGCAGAGATGAGCCAAGGGACCTAATTCAGGGAGAAAATGGGATTAAAAAAATATGCTTGTGGCCAGACTACCCTGAACACACCTGTTCAGGGTTTGGCCTGGTTAGTACTGGGATGGGAGCCCGCCTGGGAATACCAGGTGCCGGAAGCTCAACATTTTTTTTTTAAGTGAGAATGAGAAAATGCTAGTGGGAGTTGTAGCAATTGTGGCTGTGAGCAGACTTTATTTATAAACTTGTTGTGTTGTTAGGCTGCGAGAGTGAAGGGGTTAAGCTAGGGTGAACAGGTGTATGTGTGCATATCCAGGAACATGTTTGTGTGTCAGAGGGAGAAAGAGAGAGAGAGAGAACGATGGGCAGGCAGGTGTGGCGGTCTCCCGTTTGAAACCGACTCGGATAAGAAGCTAGGTCTCAGAGGAGCTGTCTGACTCAACAGGTGGCAAGCCCAGTTGGCGGGCCGTCCCACGCCTAGCCTTGATAACGCCACTATAGTGACAGGCAGCAAGCAGGAGAGAGAGGGAGGGAGAAAGAGAGAGGGAGAAAGAGAAAGAGAAAGAGAGAGAGAGAGAGAGAGAGAGAGAGAGAGAGAGAGAGAGAGAGAGAGAGAGAAAAGGTGTGTGTGTGATCCTCCAGGGAGGGGTGTACAGTATGTCTCATTACCTGGTCTCGTGGTGCAGGGCAGAGCCCATGGCGTTTTTAATTAAGCCCTCACTGTCCTGTATTTCCGGATTGTTCTCCCCCAACACACACACAGACACACTACCCTTAAGCCCTAGGGTTGGAAGGGAGAGGGACGCCTCTCGTCTCACTACACTACGACAGATAAACGCGTAGAGTACAGAAAGTTCCAACATCCAACAGAGTTGTTTTTCCCCCCTCGCTTCTTTAAACGATCTTTCTATGGGATTTGATCTAGTTCTTTCCCTTCCTTCTCATGCTGTTTTCCCAGCTAACACATAACGTTCTGAGAAACATATGTTTCTTAGATCTTGGTGAGAGCGTGGTTGTCCTATGGTTATTTTGCATACAACCTTCCCGCAACTTTCTGGGAACAGTGCAGGATACCCAGCTAGCACATAACGTTCTGAGAACCATACGTTTCACAGGGATGCTGGCCCGGGGCTTCCCAAAGTTGTGTCAAGTTGGCTGGATGTCCTTTGGGTGGTGGACCATTCTTGGTACACACAGGAAACTGTTGAGTGTGGAAAACCCCAGCATCGTTGCAGTTCTTGAAACAAACTAGTGTGCCTGGCACCTACTACCATACCCCGTTCAAAGGCACTTAAATATTTTGTCTTGCATCCTCTGTATGAGACACGGGGCGGCAGCGTAGCCTAGTGGTTAGAGCGTTGGACTAGTAACCGGAAGGTTGCAAGTTCAAACCCCCGAGCTGACAAGGTACAAATCTGTCGTTCTACCCCTGAACAGGCAGTTAACCCACTGTTCCTAGGCCGTCATTGAAAATAAGAATTTGGTCTTAACTGACTTGCCTAGTTAAATAAAGGTAAAAAAAATATATATATATATATACAATCCATGTCTAAAGGCTTAAAAATCCTTATTTAATGCAATTGCTGTATCAGATTTCAAAAAAACTTTACGTAAAAAGCGTAATCTGAGAACGGCGCTCAGAGCCCAATCCAGCCAGAGAAATATCTGCCATTTTGGAGTCAACAGAAGTTAGAAATAACACCATAAGTATTCACTTACCTTTGATGATCTTCATCAGAAGGCACTCCCAGGAATCCCAATTCGACAATAAATGACTGATTTGTTCCATAAAGTTCCATAAAGTCTATCATTTATGTCCAAATAGCCACTTGTTGTTAGCGTGTTCAGCCCAGTAATCCATCTTCATGAGGCGCAGGCACTTCGTCCAGACAAAAACTCAAAAAGTTCAGTTACAGCCCTTTAGAAACATGTCAAACGATGTATGGAATCAATCTTTAGGCTGTTTTTAACCTGTAGTGACACCCCATCCCGTGAACGGGACCGTTGTCATCATCTGACACTAATTAGCATAACGCAACGGACATAAATCTTCCTAGAAAATCTTCATATTCATGAAAATCACAAGTGAAATATATTGGAACACAGCTTAGCCTTTTGTTAATCACCCTGTCATCTCAGATTTTCAAAATATGCTTTACAGCCAAAGCTAGACAAGCACTTGTGTAAGTTTATCATAGCCTAGCATAGCATTATGCCTTGCTAGCAGCAGGCAATCTTGTCACGGAAATCAGAAAAGCAATCAAATGAAATCGTTAACCTTTGATAAACTTCGGATGTTTTCACTCACGAGACTCCAAGGTTGACAGCCAAAGTACATTTTTTCTCAAAATATTATGTTTGTAGGCGAAATAACTCCATTTGTTCTTCACGTTTGGCTGAGAAATCGCCCGGAAATTGCGATCACCACAACGCCGAAAAATATTCCAAATTAGCTCCATAATATCGACAGAAACATGGCAAACGTTGTTTAGAATCCATCCTCAAGGTGTTTTTCTAATATCTATTCGATAATATATCCGTTGGGACAATTCGTTTTTCACTAGGACCGATTGGAGTAATGGCTACCTCTGTATTTTACGCGAGAATCTCTCTCGGAGCCACCATGTGACCACTTATAAAATGTGGCCGCCCACGGCTATTCTTCAACAGAAATGCGTAAAACTACGTCACAATGCTGTAGACACCTTGGGGAATACGTAGAAAGCGTAAGCTCGTTGATGGTATATTCAGAGCTGAATAGGGAGTCATTGGAACGCAGCGCTTTCAAAACCTGGGGCACTTCCGGATTGGATTTTTCTCAGGCTTTCGCCTGCAACATCAGTTCTGTTATACTCACAGACAATATCTTTACAGTTTTGGAAACGTTAAAGTATTTACTATCCAAAGCTGTCAATTATATGCATATTCTAGCATCTTTTCTTGACAAATATCCCGTTTAAAACGGGAACGTTTTTTTCTCCAAAAATGAAAATGCTGCCCCCTAACACCAAGAGGTTGCAGAAAACATCAATAATGTCTGAAGAAAAGCACTGGAACGAGCGCTAACTCTGTCGGGAGCGTGCGTCACGAGCCTGAGACACTCTGTCAGACCACTGACTCAAACAGATCTCATGAGCTCCTCCTTAATAGTAGAATCCTCATTCAAGTTTCTAAAGACGGTTGACATCTATCTACACTGATGGTGGATTTAACAGGTGAAATCAATAAGGGATTAAAGAAATCAAATCAAAAATAAAGAAATCAATCTACTGTATGTCATGGAAAGAGCAGGTGTTCCTAATGTTTTGTACACACACTGTATGTATCTCTGATGGGAATTTCGGTACTTCAGTATAACGTTTTCTGCAGGTTTCCTGATGGTTCTATTTAAATTAATGTTCTCAGAATGTTCAGAAAATTTCCATTAAAAAAAATAAGTAATTTTCAAAGAACGTTCGAAGAATGTTTTTTAAAAACATACACATTCTGTTCTCAGCGTAAACAAAACTCTCTCTATCCTCTAGCTTGTTAAGTGTGTTCGGCTGTGTTGGCCACCCGCACTAATTGGCCACACCAGATCTTAGTGAGTGCTTGTTTGAATAGACTAAAATTAGCAGCTTTGTATGAGGTAATAAAACATGGCATGCGGCCTCCATTCTGGTGGTGCAGTGGACTAATTCCATTGATAGAGAACAGAAGATCATAGGTTCGAATCATGATTCATGCCTAAGCAAATAAATTTCCAAGTGTCCTATCTGCGCTTGGAGTTCAAAACAGTTAACCTAAACTAAGCTAGCAGTGTGATTAAAAGTCTTATTGAAACATGTTCTCAGGACATTATTTAATAACTTATAATAATACTAGTTAATAACCTATAACTTCCGTTCCCAGAACATTAGTAAAATCTCCTAGGAAAACTTTAGGTAACCATAGTAAAACGTTCTCAGAACCACTCTGCAACCTAAAAATGTACATTCCCAGAACAGGCTACGTTTCAGTTTTACCGGTCCGAAAACGTATGGCTTTGTTCCCAGAACCAATGGGAAACCAAAAACGTACGTTCTCGCCTACTTCCAAGAAACCAAATGTGCTAGCTGGTTTTTGTTTATACCTTACAGTATCGGGTTAACGCATGCTGCTATGTTACGGCTAGGGAGAAGAGGAGAGGGCAGAAAATTCACGAGAGAACGATTACTCTGTAAAGAGGGAATCAAAAAAGAAGTGGATTGATATTAAACCCATATGAGGCCGTCCAAAGTGCCAATTAGTCATTTATTTTCCATGGCTAGCCCGACGAAACCCTTTTACACTGCAAGGAATAGGTGTAATTCCGTCATGCTTTTTGTCCTCTAAAGTAAACTCTCTGAAATAGCTTTTACTGTACAGTTGTGGAATTATGTACGCCTAGCCGTTCCCTTTACATTTTGATGACAAACAGCTGTTAGCACTGAAGAAGATATCAGTTCTTCATATCGAATGCTCCGACGAAATCTGCAGTCTTTAGTTAATTCTGTCTCCTCACACTAACCCGGTGGTGTATTTAACAGCTAGATACACATAGATTCATAGCCCTTTTGTCGGTCTGGGACACCCTGGCATGATCACGCCCTAGCTTACTCTCTAATTTGTAGGAGTGGAACACGAGATAACACTAACAGATTGAAATCATTTTGACATGTAAAAATGTGTTGTTCTAGGTGGATTCTATGATTTTATAATGGTCAGTTCCCAGACCAAAAAAAAAATTCCTCTCTTGCTCATTTTGAGTAGTTGCAACACAGTAACTGTTTACTACACACAATTCTGTTGATGTTGTTCTGAATCGTAGGACTTTCTCCATAAATGTCCATCGTGTAATTATGTCAATTTAGGAAAGGTCAAGAAGACATTTTTGAGAATGTTACACCACATAAGAACAAGTCAAAACCATAGTAAAATAGCCTAAAAGGATTTTGACTTGTTTAAGAAAAGAAACAAAGACAAATGCATCCATCTTGTCTGAGGTATAGCTCATGTTGATAAAAAAAAAGCTATTAGGACTTAAGCTGCTTCCTTTACACATTTCAGAGTGGGGAAATTCCCTGGATTTCTGAGGCCTTTGTCCCTCTCCTGGTTTGGGATGAGTCACCTTCCCCTCCTCAGGTGGATTCATCCCTGTTGTGGGAACAGAGAGGGACTAGAGCCCATGTGGCGAGGGAGGGAGGGAGGGAGGGAGGGAGGGAGGGAGGGAGGGAGGGAGGGAGGGAGGGAGGGAGGGAGGGAGGGAGGGAGGGAGGGAGGGAGGGAGGGAGGGAGGGAGGGAGGGAGGGAGGGAGGGAGGGAGGGAGAGAGAGAGAGTCTATGCAGGTAATTAGAGAGTAGGAGACACATGGTCTGAGGTCTGAGACGTGGGAATATAAAGGTCTTGTGACAGGCCCTGGGAGGGACAATAAGCCCTGCTGGGAAAACCGCTACTGTCACAGAACATTAGGTCTTAGAGTCCACTCTGTTCCATGTTCAGTTCTGTTGTCATACCTTGCATAAGGACATTGGGAAACATGTCAAAAGAGTAGAAATACAGTGATGGCAAGCATATACAGTCGCTGCCATCACATGCACAAAATCAGAGTATGTTTGAAAGACGTCACAGGAGGTAACCCCCCTGACCAGATGTGCATGTGTCTTCTCCTTTAGACCTGTCGTCTCCCACCATGAAGAAGCCCGAGAAGCCTCTCTTCAGCCCCACCTCCCCGCAGGATTCCTCACCCAGACTGAGCACTTTCCCCCAGCACCACCATCCCGGACTCACAGGCATCGGACACAGTGGTGAGTAGGCTAAGGACCTGTACTAAGTCTAGACATGCTCACTCAGTGACCTACAGTGACCTCTACAAGAAAGGGATTGTACTGAATTAGTTTTTGTGATGCATCCACCTCACCCCGCCCCCAAAACTAATTTGAATTAGTTGGGATTGTAATGTGTAAAGTTTTAATTTTCCATGAGTGTATTGTTTAATAGTTTGTTTCTCTCTCCCTCTCTCCCTCTCTGAATGTGTCTCTGTCTATCCCCTCGTTTCTCTTTTTCTGTTTCTCTCTCTCTCTCTGTTTCTCTCTCTCTCTGTTTCTCTGTTTCTCTCTCTCTCTGTTTCTCTGTTTCTCTCTCTCTGTTTCTCTGTTTCTCTCTCTCTCTGTTTCTCCCTCTCTCTGTTTATCTGTTTCTCTCTCTCTGTTTCTCTCTCTCTCTGTTTCCCTCTTTCTGTTTTCTCCCTCTCTCCTTTTCTCCTTAGTTATATCAACGAGGAGCCCTCCCCCCCATTCCCCCCTGCAGTTCTCTGCCTCTGCCATCCTCCCCCCCGCCCCGTCACCCTACTTCTCCCACCCCACCATCCGCTACCCGCCCCATCTCAACCCCCCTGACTCCCTGAAGAGCTACGTGTCCAGCTACGACCCGTCCAGCCCACAGACCAGCCAGGTGAGTGTGTGGTACCCTGGAGAGGAGGAGGGTTGGGCTCAGTTCCTGTTTCACTTCTTCTATTTACCAGAGGAATTGACTGTACACAATCTCTCTCTCCACAATAGGCCTAATTCTCTGACAGTGTTCGTGAACAGTGAAATTATTGAATGTGAAGTTCGGGAGTATTTCTGGCAAACTTTTTACGAAAAACAATTAGTTAACTACTGGAAGGACAACCTTGGCTCTGCAGTAGAACGCTTTTCAACGTGACGATTGATTCAAGTACCAATTTTTTTTATTTTTTATTTCATAATCAATTTAGTGTTCAATTTCCTCTGAAAAACACACTGACAAATTGAAAAAGTTATTTCTAAAGGTCCCTGTGTATGCCCAAAATAATACCTGCCCCAACAACAATTTGTGCCCTTGAAATTTTTACAACAATCAAATGTTGATCCGTAAATATTTTCACTCGTTCCAATTTTGTGGCAATTGTAATATTTGTCCTTCACCTTGAGAAAAATAAATAATTCATTTGGTGCTGTATAACATTTGCCACTTGAGAACGTCTGGACAATTTCGGTGTTGATTGATAGTGAACTGTAAAGCTGTTATGAACATCCATCTGGAAGGGTCAACATAAAGCTCCTCATTTCCCCCCAGCATTTCAAGTAGGTTGAAATGAATGGTTGTGGCAAATATAGAATTTTGTGGCAAGTGCAGAATGAACTTTAGAGAGTCCTTAATACATTTTTTGTCAGTTAGCCTTCAATTCACTATTCTTTATAATCATAATCAGACTAGCTCAATCATTGCACATGGTGGCTTCACTGCACCACTCTTCCTGTGGTGCATTTGATTTGCACAGAATTGGATGGAAGGAGTTGACACAGGATGTAAGATGCACTGGGTGACTCCTTAGCCAGGTTCTTAATCAAGTGTCAAGTTCCAACTCCCTCCATTCAAAATATGCTGTGGTTCAAATCTAAAGCACCTTTCTGGAATAAAAAAAAAATATCCCTTTCTGCAATGACTGAATCCAGACCGAACTCTGAAATAAGTCTATTTTATAAATATCTATGGATAAGAGCTTCTTGATAAATGAGAACAACCCAAATGTGAAATATACACCGTAAAAATCACCAACTCAATATTCCAAAGGAAATTGTGCCTTTTTTATTCAAACTAATATGATTCCAGAGGCTCATAACACAGTATGTATCAGAAACGTCTGATAAACCAGTCAGAATACTTTATACATTGGGTACACACTTAACCCTTGTGTCACTGTGCAGAGAGAGAGTGACCGAGGCAGAAAGGGATGAGAGAGCCGTGAGATACTGTTGTGACCCCAGACAAAACCACAGGGAATATATAAGGTCGTAAATATTTGACGTTGCCAGGGCCTCGGCTCTCTTTTGGCGGAATTACTGGCCCCTCTCCGCCATGGTGCTGGAAGGAGTGTGTGTTTGCCGAGGAGGGGTCTCGGCAAACAACACAGCGCTTATAATCCCATGGACGGCAGCCAGAATGTTTTTATGCTGTAATGCAGATTATAATACACTCTAATTAAGCATTCTATTCATATGTTTAAGGAACCCTGTGGACACAAGTCTTTTTCATAAAGGCCTATTTGAGGTTTGAACTTGGGGCGCCACACTGCCCAGTACACCACACACCGTCTCCTGCAGTCTGAAAGAGAATCTTCTCTCTCTCTCTCTCTCTCTCTCTCTCTCTCTCTCTCTCTCTCTCTCTCTCTCTCTCTCTCTCTCTCTCTCTCTCTCTCTCTCTCTCTCTCTCTCTCTCTCGCACGCGAGTGCGGGCTTTCTCTCTATCTCTCCCTCTCTCTTTCAAGTGAGGGCAACATTTTCCTCACTCTACAGAACTGTGCAAACAATACCATAAAACACACTTTATTTGGTAACTTTTCTTTAACGATGTCTTTGAGGAGGCAATTATTTACTGAAGTAAACAGCGTAAAAATGCGTTGTAGTATTCAAAACTCACCTTGGATATTGTAATGCTGAAAAACATTTGTCAAGTGACCGCAGGTAGCCTAGTGGTTAGAGCATTGGGCCAGTAACCGAAAGGTTGCTAAATCGAATCCCAGAACTGACAAGGTAAAACTCTGTTGTTCTGCCCACTGTTCCTAGGCCGTCATTGTGAATAAGAATTTGTTCTTAACTGACTTGCCTAGTTAAATTAAATTAAATAATAATAAAAGTAGTACAGGAGTTGTGTCACTAACTGCCCCCCCCCCCCCCCCCCCCCCCCACACAGCCGAACAGCAGTAGCCAGGTGGGGAAGGTTCAGGGCCACTTCACCCCGGTCCTTGCCCCCTCTCCACACCACGGCACAGTGCGACCTGTCTCCCTATCCATGCCCGACACCAAGCCCATCACATCAGAAGGTGAGTACAATGGTGAGCTTCCTTTCCTTCTCTCTCTGGCACTGCAAAATCCCTCTGTCCATCACTACTATACCACTACTGTACCACTACTACTATACCACTGCTACTGTACCACAACTGTACCACAACTGTACCACTACTACTATACCACTACTACTATACCACTACTACTATACCACTACTACAATACCACTACTGTACCACTACTACTATACCACTGCTACTGTACCACAACTGTACCACTACTACTATATCACTACTACTATACCACTACTGTACCACTACTACTATACCACTAATACTGTACCACTACTACTATACCACTACTGTACCACTACTACTATACCACTAATATTGTACCACTACTGTACCACTACTACTATACCACTACTGCTGTATCACTACTACTGTACCACCTCTAGTGTACCACTACTACTATAACACTACTGTTATACCACTACTGCTGTATCACTACTACTGTACCACCTCTACTGTACCACTACTACTATACCACTACTGTTATACCACTACTGCTGTATCACTACTACTGTACCACCACTACTGTACCACCTCTACTGTACCACCACTACTGTACCACCTCTACTGTACCACCACTACTGTACCACTTATACTGTACCATCTCTACTGTACCACTATGACTATACCACAACTGTACCACTACTACGATACCACTACTGCTGTATCACTACTACTGTACCACCTCTACTGTACCACTACTACTATACCACTACTGTTATACCACTACTGTACCACTACTGTTATACCACCACCGTACCACTACTGTTATACCACTACTGTACCACTACTACAATACCACTACCACTATACCACTACCACTGGACCATTCCTACTGTACCTACTACTTCACCACTAGTACTATACCACTTCTACTATACCACTACTGTACCACTACTACCATACTATTACTTTACCACTACTACTATACCTCTACTATACCACTACTACTGTACCACTACTACTATACCACTACTACTATACCACTACTACTATACCTCTACTGTACCACCAATACTATACCACTACTACTATACCACTACTGTACCACTACTACTATACCTCTACTACTATAGCACTACTGTACCACTCCTCCGTACCACTACAACCGTACCACTACTACTGTACCACTACTACTATACATCTACTACTATACCACTACTGTACCACTACTACCGTACCACTACTACTGTACCACTACTACTATACCACTACTACTATACCTCTACTGTACCACCAATACTATACCACTACTACTATACCACTACTGTACCACTACTACTATACCTCTACTACTATACCACTACTGTACCACTACTACCGTACCACTACTACTGTACCACTGCTATTGTACCACTACTACTGTACCATTGCTACTATACCACTACTGTACCACTACTACTGCACCACTACTACTGTACCATTGCTACTGCACCACTACTACTGTACCATTGCTACTGTACCACTACTACTGTACCACTACTACTATACCACTACTGTACCACTACTACTATACCACTTCTTTACCACTACTACTGTACCACTACTGTCCCACTACTACTATACCACTTCTTTACCACTACTACTGTACCACTACTACTGTCCACCATTACTGTACCACTACTACTATACCATTACTGTACCACTACTACAGTCCACCATTGCTGTACCACTACTCCTGTACTATTACTACTGTACCACTAGTTCTGTCCACTACTACTGTACCACTACTGTCCACCACTACTGTACCACCACTACTGTACCACTACTGTACCACTACTATTGTATCACAACTACTGTACCACTGCTACTGTACCACTACTACTGTACCATTGCTACTGTACCACTACTACAGTACCGCTACTGTACCATTGCTACTATACCACTACTGTACCATTGCTACTATACCACTACTGTACCATTACCACTATACCACTACTGTACCACTACTACTGTACCACTACTACATCACTACTACCGTACCACTACTGTACCACTACTACTGTACCACTACTACATCACTACTACTGTACCACTACTACTGTCCACCACTACTGTACCATTACTACTATACCATTACTGTTCCACTACTACTATACCATTACTGTACCAGTACTACTGTCCACCATTGCTGTGCCACTACTACTATACCACTACTACTTTCCATCATTACTGTACCACTACTACTATACCACTTCTTTACCACTACTACTGTCCACCATTACTGTACCACTACTACTATACCATTACTGTACCACTACTACTGTCCACCATTGCTGTACCACTACTACTGTACCACTACTACTGTACCATTGCTACTATACCACTACTGTACCACTACTTCTGTCCACCATTACTGTACCACTAATACTGTACCACTACTACTGTTCACCATTACTGTACCACTAATACTGTACCACTACTACTGTACCACTACTACTGTTCACCATTACTGTACCACTACTACTGTACCACTACTACTGTCCACCATTACTGTACCACTACTACTATACCACTAGTACTTTACCACTACTACTGTACCATTACTACTGACCACCATTAATTTACCACTACTACTATACCACTAGTACTTTACCACTGCTACTGTACCATTACTACTGACCACCATTAATGTGCTACTACTACTATACCACTACTACTGTCCACCATTACTGTTCCACTACTACTGTACCACTACTGTACCACTACTACTTTACCACTACTACTGTCCACCATTACTGTACCACTACTACTATACCATTACTGTACCACTTCTACTGTCCACCATTACTGTACCACTACTACTGTACCATTGCTACTGTACCACTACTACAGTACCGCTACTGTACCATTGCTACTATACCACTACTGTACCATTGCTACTATACCACTACTGTACCATTACCACTATACCACTACTGTACCACTACTACTGTACCACTACTACATCACTACTACCGTACCACTGCTACTGTACCACTACTACTGTACCACTACTACATCACTACTACTGTACCACTACTACTGTCCACCACTACTGTACCATTACTACTATACCATTACTGTTCCACTACTACTATACCATTACTGTACCAGTACTACTGTCCACCATTGCTGTGCCACTACTACTATACCACTACTACTTTCCATCATTACTGTACCACTACTACTATACCACTTCTTTACCACTACTACTGTCCACCATTACTGTACCACTACTACTATACCATTACTGTACCACTACTACTGTCCACCATTGCTGTACCACTACTACTGTACCACTACTACTGTACCATTGCTACTATACCACTACTGTACCACTACTTCTGTCCACCATTACTGTACCACTAATACTGTACCACTACTACTGTTCACCATTACTGTACCACTAATACTGTACCACTACTACTGTACCACTACTACTGTTCACCATTACTGTACCACTACTACTGTACCACTACTACTGTCCACCATTACTGTACCACTACTACTATACCACTAGTACTTTACCACTACTACTGTACCATTACTACTGACCACCATTAATTTACCACTACTACTATACCACTAGTACTTTACCACTGCTACTGTACCATTACTACTGACCACCATTAATGTGCTACTACTACTATACCACTACTACTGTCCACCATTACTGTTCCACTACTACTGTACCACTACTGTACCACTACTACTGTACCACTACTACTGTCCACCATTACTGTACCACTACTACTATACCATTACTGTACCACTTCTACTGTCCACCATTACTGTTCCACTACTACTATACCACTACTACTGTACCACTACTAATGTCCACCATTACTGTAGCACTACTTCTATAACATTACTGTACCACTTCTACTATACCATTACAGTACCACTACTACTATACCATTACTGTACCACTTCTACTATACCATTACAGTACCACTACTACTATACCATTACTATACCACTACTACTATACCATTACTGTACCACTACTACTATACCATTACTGTACCACTACTACTATACCATTACTGTACCACCACTTCAACCCACCACTACTACTATACCATTACTGTACCACTTCTACTGTCCACCATTACTGTACCACTACTACTATACCACTACTGTACCACCACTTCTGTCCACCACTACTACTATACCACTCTGTTCCACCACTACTGTCCACCATTACTCTAGCAATTCTACTATACCACTACTGTACCACTTTACATTTTCTATACAGATAAATAATATGTAATATCTGTCCGTGTGTGTGTTCGTCCAGGCTACTCAGCCCCGGGCACCCCCACAGCCAATCGTTTTGTAGGACTGAGCTCTAGAGATCCAGCCTTCCTTCACCAACAACAGGTGAGACACAGTACAACTACCTTTCTTTCCTAGTGGTCTCCACCTCCCTTCAAAAGGGGTCTGAGTCCATGGAGATATTACATTCTGTGTCTGGGAGTTAAACCACATTGTGTCATATGTTCTGGCTCAGGGGGAGTCTGAGAAATAAAACTATCACAGACATCAACTTTTCCTGACAGTGCTCGCTCCTGTGACTCTTGCATAATATAGTCTAGTGGGGACTCATGGGAGATATATGGGTACCTTTTGTACCATTCCATATACTGTATGTAGGTAATATTGTGGAATAGCTTTTACCGGGGCGGCAGGGTAGCCTAGTGGTTAGAGCGTGTGACTAATAACCGGAAGGTTGCGAGTTCAAACCCCGAGCTGACAAGGTACAAATCTATCGTTCTGCCCCTGAACAGGCAGTTAACCCACTGTTCCTAGGCCGTCAATGAAAATAAGAATTTGTTCTTAACTGACTTGCCTGGTAAAATAAAACCTAATTATTTCCACTATGGGGCAGAAAGTCATTAGATGTAGCATAATAGATGAGGGTGTAAGGTCCTGTTTACTTCAAATAGTGTCTAAAATGTAGCTACTATATATGTCAGTCAGCCATCACAGACATATAAACAGACCAGCACTCCCGTGATACAGTTGTCTAGCTTTGATTCACATTTTGTAAGGCAGTCCACAGAGGAATATCATGTATACAGTGGCAAGAAAAAGTATGTGAACCCTTTGGAATTGCCTGGATTTCTGCATAAATTGGTCATAAAATGTGATCTGATCTTCATCTAAGTTACAACAATAGACAAACACAGTGTGCTTAAACTAATAACACACTAATTATTGTATTTTTCTCTATATTGGATACACATTATAAAAATTCACAGTGTAGGTTGGAAAAAGTATGTGAACCCCTGGGCTAATGAATTCTCCAAAATCTAATTGGAGATAGTAGTCAGCTAACCTGGAGTTCAATCAATGAGACGAGATTGGAGATGTTGGTTAGAGCTGCCCTGCCCTATAATAAACATTCACAAAATTTGAGTTTGCTATTCACAAAAAGCATTGCCTGATGTGAACCATGCCTCGAACAAAAGAAATCTCAGAAGACCTAAGATTAAGAACTGATGACTTGCATAAAGCTGGAAAGTGTTACAAAAGTATCTCTAAAAGCCTGATGTTCATCAGTCCACGGTAAGACAAATTGTCTATAAATAGAGAAAGTTCAGCACTGTTGCTACTCTCCCTAGGAGTGGCCATCCTGCAAAGATGACTGCAAGAGCACAGCTCAGAATGCTCAATGAGGTTAAGAAGAATCCTAGAGTGTCAGCTAAAGACTTACAAACATCTCTGGAACATGCTATCATCTCTGTTGACGAGTCTACGATACATAAAACACTGAACAATAATGGTGTTCATGGGAGGACACCACAGAAGAAGCCACTGCTGTCCAAAAAAACCATTGCTGCATGTCTGAAGTTCGCAAAAGAGCACCTTGTTGTTCCACAGCGCTACTGGTAAAATATTCTGTGGACAGATGAAACTAAAGTTGAGTTGCTTGGGAGGAACACACAACACTATGTGTGGAGAAATAAATGGCACAGCACACCAACATCAAAACCTCATCCCAACTGTAAAGTATGGTGGAGGGAGCATCATGGTTTGGGGCTGCTTTACTGCCTCAGGGCATAGACAGCTTGCTATCATTGACGGAAAAATGAATTCCCAAGTTTATCAAGACATTTTGCAGGAGAATATAAGGCTATCTGTCCACCACTTGAAGCTCAAAAGAAGTTGAGTGATGTAACAGCACAAAGACCCAAAACACAGAAGTAAATCAACAACAGAATGGCTTCAACAGAAGAAAATACGCCTTCTGGAGTGGCCCAATCAGTCCTGACCTCAACCCGATTGAAATGCTGTGGCATGACCTCAAGAGAGCGGTTCACACCAGACATCCCAAGAATATTGCCGAACTGAAGCAGTTTTATAAAATTCCTCCTGACCGTTGTGCAGGTCTGATCCTCAATGACAGAAAATGTTTGGTTGAGGTTATTGCTGCCAAAGGAGGGTCAACCAGTTATTAAATCCAAGGGTTCACACACTTTTTTCACCCTGCGCTATGAATGTTTACACGGTGTGTTCAACATGAACAAGACATGAAAATGTGTAATTGTTTGTGTTATTAGTTTAAGCAGACTGTGTTTGTCTATTGTTGTGATCAAATTTTATGACCAATTTATGCAGAAATCCAGGTAATTTCAAAGGGTTCACATACGTTTTCTTGCCAATGTATGCTGTATCATCAATAGTACAGAAGGGAGAAAGTGCAGAAAAATACACATTTCAATGACTTGTCTGTTGTGGTTCAGTATTCATTAGACAGTGGGTGGGTTTCTTGTCTTCCCATACTATTCTGTACGTCAGAATATTCAGACAGACAGTGTATGATACAGACCGGAGCCAGACTGTTTGGTGCTGTTGGCATCGAGTGGTTGTCCCGGCGCCTGGGCACATGTGACCACGTGGTAGCTGAAGTGTGTGTGAGGTTAGGATCATTGTGGTCAGCGTGGGTGGAAAAGGAGGCTTGGAGCACCAGCCCCTCCTCATGAAGCACACAATCACACGCTGGTCCGAAGCCAAGGCTTTCCAACCACGCTTAATTGAATGCATCTGCACGCGGCTACATAGTAATCAGTGGTTTCTCTTCTCTACCGTTCCTGTCGAACGTAATGACAAAGCCTGGCCTGTATTTTTCTGAAGCTTGGCAAAGGTACAGCAGGCAGAAAATGTGCTTTGTTAATGATGCTATGATTCTCTATAGCAGGGTGGACTATTTTGGGCAGTGTGTGTGTGTGTGTGTGTAGAGTTAATATGCAATTTTTCATTGCCCTGCTACTTCTCTCAGATAAGTCACTAAACAGCTGTACTCAATGTTGTCTCACTGGCCAATAGTGTAAAATATCAATTTATATTATATTCAATTAAATTAAACTAACACTGCGAGCTGAATACGAAATGAATAGAAAAGACTTGAAGGAAATACAATAGCCATTCATCATGCTTATATTTTATTAGTCAGGCTTTGTCTGTGTTGTTTGTGGTTCAGGATGATTTAAACCTAAGAAGCTGGCTCTTTCGTCCTGTGGTTACTGGCACTAGGCCACTATACACTGTGGAGTAAACAATGTCATTGCTATACTCCCTTTGTTGTTTTTGCCATCTCACCCCGGCTCTGGATATTTATTAGGTAGAGTTATGAGATGTATTGACACTTCTCCTGTGTGTTTGAGACTGTTGTTCTGAGGCGGGTTGGGTGGAGAGACCAGACACACAAGGTGGAGGAGTTTCACCGACTTGGGGTGTCATCTTTCAGATGCAGTCACTGGTGATATTTCAGTATGTAGCTGTAGACATGCAGTCACTGGTGATATTTCAGTATGTAGCTGTAGAGATGCAGTCACCGGTTATATTTCAGTATGTAGCTGTAGAGATGCAGTCACCGGTTATATTTCAGTATGTAGCTGTAGAGATGCAGTCACCGGTGATATTTCAGTATGTAGCTGTAGAGATGCAGTCACCGGTTATATTTCAGTATGTAGCTGTAGAGATGCAGTCACCGGTTATATTTCAGTATGTAGCTGTAGAGATGCAGTCACCGGTTATATTTCAGTATGTAGCTGTAGAGATGCAGTCACCGGTGATATTTCAGTATGTAGCTGTAGAGATGCAGTCACCGGTGATATTTCAGTATGTAGCTGTAGAGAGGCAGTCACCTGTGATATTTCAGTATGTAGCTGTAGAGATGCAGTCACCGGTTATATTTCAGTATGTAGCTGTAGAGATGTAGTCACCGGTGATATTTCAGTATGTAGCTGTAGAGATGCAGTCACCGGTTATATTTCAGTATGTAGCTGTAGAGATGCAGTCACCTGTGATATTTCAGTATGTAGCTGTAGAGATGCAGTCACCGGTTATATTTCAGTATGTAGCTGTAGAGATGCAGTCACCGGTTATATTTCAGTATGTAGCTGTAGAGATGCAGTCACCGGTTATATTTCAGTATGTAGCTGTAGAGAGGCAGTCACCTGTGATATTTCAGTATGTAGCTGTAGAGATGCAGTCACCGGTTATATTTCAAGATGCAGCTGTAGAGATCCAAGTGTTGTCAGCCGCCCAACGTCCCCAGTGTGCACTCTACACACAACCCCACCAACCCCCAAAACACCCACCTGCCCGCACCCCTCCCCCTTCCAAACAATTCCTATGCAAAAAATATGTGAAGAAAAAAATAACTCCCATTCATCTCTTCTCCTTGGTTAACCCCTCGAGGGACCGTTCCTCCGCTATGCATTCCTGTGGGAACGTTCAGTGATCAGATGTCATTTGATATTATCTAAGGAAGCCTGCTAATCCCCATTCTGCCTGCATCTGTTTCGCTAATGTTCCCCGGCGACGTCTTCCCGTCCCTCCTACCCTTGCCACTGTGATTTGGCAGTGCCGGGAGACAGATGGCGAGCCCCCCTAGAGGAGTGCTGGCAGGCCTGGCACAGAGCGTGGGGAGGGGGGTGAGGGTGGTGTTGTTGGTGGTAGGAGAGCGTCTGGCACAGCCAGAACGTTCTCTCTGCTCGAAGCTTTGTCAAAGCAGAGCAACAGGCTGGGCTGGATGATGGAAAGGCAGTGTAGGGTTTTGGTGTGCTGGGGTGTATGCAGCACCCAAGTCTCTGATGTTAGTAGAAGAGTAAGGTAGAGACTTAACCATGCAGTCTGCTTAGAGTAGAGGCTTGGTGTTGGGAGAACAAATGAATATGATTTAGAAAAATGGAGTGGTGGCCTCTGTTTATATCCTCCTTTATAGACTAGCGTGTGTATGTGCGCACAAGTGTGTATGTTTTTTTAGTTTCTATTTGATTTAGGAAAATATTTTCTTTATCGTTGGTTAGGTAATTCGGCAGACACCTTCACATTTTCATTACACACAAGATACACAGAACAACTAGAGGAAATCAGTCATTCACCTCAAGATGTACTGTGGAAAACCACTGTGTGGCTTTGTGTACAGGTGCTCTCAGAGAGAAGGCTAATGTTATCGATCATCCTAAGTGGGTTTTGAATATTCAGTGTGGTGCTGAATATGATTAAACCCTCGTAAGAGCTCTTCAGTCTGCCACAGCGGTGAGAGGATTGCACACAAGGCACTTTTTCAAGATGCACTGCCAAATGGATGTGTCGACTAAAGGTGCAAGTTTAGCTGGGTATTGGCTGAGATGCCTCTTCTGGACTGTGGACGTGTGTGTGTGTGTGTATAATGCCTGGACGAGAGTGTGTGGTGGTTTGAGTTAATGTGTGTGTGTCTTTCAGGGGTGTTGTGTGTGTGTGTGTGTGTGTGTGTGTGTGTGTGTGTGTGTGTGTGTGTGTGTGTGTGTGTGTGTGTGTGTGTGTCATTGTTGTAAGACGTTAGAGACAAGACAGCAGCCCTTGTTTAGCAACCCTGCCACAATGTCATCTAGCTACAGTAAAACTACCACGTCCATATGGGGATACTTGGACCTGAGTAGGACTGCGATAAAATACAGAAATGCCTCAACGAGCCTGCATGCGGAATAAGAATGAACACTGCATATTATCTAACAACATGTATGTATGTAACCTGTGGAACGCCTGGCCCCACAGGCTAATCATAGGAAACTACTCCCCTATACAGTAGCTGAACGACTGCCATTGACATGACTCACAATGTGTAAACTAACCTCTTCTCTGCTTCCAGGTCAGATTAGAAACCTAGTATTAAGTGTGATGGCATGCTCACTGTTCTTTAATTGCATCTGCTTTCCATAGATTTTAAACTGTAGAAGGATCTAATATCACTAATAATGACCGACGTGTCGTATTTCTTTATGTTTAGATAAAAACAGCTGTAGGATAGTAGTTTGGCCTATTTTTTGGTTTGTTCCAGGCTCTCTGCTTTCGGATTTTCTTGCATGCATGATTTTGTTTTGTAGTGACCTTGTATAGTAACTGTGTGTGGTGATATCAACGTGAGCTGTGAGTTGTGCTGTTGGCTCCGTGTCTGACTGCTAGGTTTTAATTGACAGCTGAGGATATGTGACTGGACCATGAATCAAAACGGCAGGCATTATGGCCCCAGTGGCACTGAGGATACTTTGGGGATTGCTTGGCAAAGGTAACGTTTCCATTATTTCAAACATTCTCTCTATCACATGTCTACAAACTATCTGATGAAACACACACCTATCACACACACTTTCGCACACACACACACACACGTAGACACACATACAATATATTCATACTTTCAATAGAGTCTACAGATTGAGATTTTATTGACCCTGAAGTGATAAACATACAAAGTTCACCCTTCATCTCTCTGCATTCATTACCTCAGTTACCCTTCCATTGCTACCACCACAATGGGAATCTGGAATACCCATAAAGAATGTGAACAATCTGTTGAACGTTGCTCACTATTCCAGTGAGCTCTAACCCTCGAGGCATTTGTACTGTGTAACTAGTCATTATAATCATCCATAGACTGCCAGAGTGAATGTCACCCAAGCAATAACCGTGCCAAGTAAGATATTCAAGGCGTCATAATGAGATGTGTGTGACATCAAAGAGTGCTTTTCATAAAGTTTTACATACCTCCACCTTTAGCTGTTGTTCCTGGGAATGTATGTGAGTTATGCTTTATAATATATATATATATATATATATATATATATATATATATATATATATATATATATATATATATATATATATATATATATTAATTACATATAATTACCTACATTTTTTGGGCTTAATTTGACATTTTAGGTAAGCACCTTTAAATTAAAAAACTTTTAATCTTTTTCTATTAATGTATTTCACTTTTTAGAAAAAATTGTGTGTTAGGTCATAGACACAGGAGGATTAACGTTACCGGTGAACTGTGTTACTGGACCTAATCAAGGGACACTCTGCTATCGTCTAGCATGCCTGTGTGTACTGCACTGTGTGACAGGATGCTGCAGACTTAATCGGCTGATTGGCTCTTTGGAATGGGGCCATGGCAGTTCCTAAGAAACAAAAAGATTTAGGGGAAACGATGTCTCTCTCTCTCTCTCTCTCTCTCTCTCTCTCTCTCTCTCTCTCTCTCTCTCTAGCTCACGCCCTCACACATTGCCCAAAAGAGTCCTCCCTGCTATAGAGAAGCATAGCATCGTTAACAAACACCACATTTTCTCTCTCTCTCTCTCTCTCTCTCTCCCCCTCTCTCTTCAGCCCCTCTCTCTCCAGCCCCCCCTCTCTCTCTAGACCTCTTTCTCTAGACCTCTTTCTCTCCCTCCAGCCCTCTCTTTCTCTCCCTCCAGCTCTCTCTCTCTCTCTCTCTCCCTCCAGCTCTCTCTCTCTCTCTCTCTCTCTCGCCCCCTCTCTCTTCAGCCCCTCGCTCTCCAGCCCCCCCCTCTCCAGCCCCCCCCTCTCTCTAGACCTCTTTCTCTTTCTCTAGACCTCTTTCTCTCCCTCCAGCCCTCTCTTTCTCTCCCTCCAGCCCTCTCTCTCTCTCTCCAGCCCTCTCTCTCTCTCTCCAGCCCCCTCTCTCTCTCTCTCCAGCCCCCTCTCTCTCTCTCTCTCTCCAGCCCCCTCTCTCTCTCTCTCTCCAGCCCCCCTCCCCCCTCTCTCTCTCCAGCCCCCCCCCCCCCCCCCCCCCCCCCCCCTCTCTCTCTCTCTCTCCTTTCCCAGTGCAACACATATTTATCTTTCATTTCTGTTGAGCCTTACGAAGGCCTTGGATTGGATTTGTGTCAGGGAAAGTAAAACACACATAAAACATCTGTTGGAGGCCTCGGCAGTGTGACAGCTCACACAAATAGTATGTATGTGTCCCACATGGCGCCCTATTTCCTATGTAGTGAACTATATAGGGAATAGGGTGCCATCTGGGACACAGGCTAGCTCCGTTACAAGCCATTTCTTTTACTCTCTGACTGTTCTTTGCTTTTCTTCTGTTTGAGTTGAGTCTCAAACTGCGTGGAGGAGACAGAAAGCCCTTTGTATGGGTGTTCTGAGGTGCCAGTACATTACGGTCATTTTATTTATATACCCTGAGTGTACAAAACATTAGGAACACCTTCCTAATATTGAGTTGCATCCCCTCTTTCCCTCAGAACAGCCTCAATTCGTTAGGGCGTGACTCCAATGCTTCCCACAGTTGTGTCAAGTTGGCTGGATGTCCTTTGGGTGGTGGACCATTGTTGATACACACAGGAAACTGTTGAGCGTGAAATACCCAGAGTCTTGAGACACTCAAATTGGTGCGCCTGGCTCCTACTTCCATACCCTCTCTTTCTGTCTCCCTCGCTTGGAAAAAATGTTAACTTCTATTTCAACAGGGCCTTGTCTGTCAGAGAAACTAGCTCAGTCAATCAATAAATCAATCAATCAACTGTATTTATGAAGCCATTCTTACATCAGCTGAACATAAACCCAGCTTATAACCCCAAACAGCAAGCAATGCAGGTGTAGAAGCCTTTCCTGAAGGGTTTCTCCTTGTTTCTCCTTGTTCTGAAATGGTAGAACACAGCTGCATACCTAGTAGGATAGAGGGAGAGATGGGGTGCATGTATATGTGCTGTTCTCTTCAAACCTCCGCCCGGCCTACTCTGCCCTCTCTGAGGTTAAAGGGTTTCCTGAGAGCCCCTTCTCTAGGCCTCCTGATAGACCAGTGGAGGTAAGAGGAAATAATATGCCTGAGCTACAAGGAGGCCTCTCTCTCTCTCTCTCTCTTTGCCCTCTCTCTCTCTTCTCTCCCACTTCTCTCTCTTTGCCCACTCTCTCGCTTCTCTCTCTTCTCTCTCACTTCTCTCTCTCTCTCTTTGCCCTCTATCTCTTTCTCTCTCTCTGCTTAGACATGACTAACAGACACTCGACTTCTGGTCCTCCCTGATCGTACAGTCCAAGCTTTTAGGAGTGATGAGAGGTGCAGTGAAAGAATAACCCGTTTCTAGTCAGACTTGCTTAATTGATTTACGAGCACATCAGGATACCGCAATTCAGATTCCTTACAGTATACGTTTTTTACATGTTGCATTTGGAACATTACTATTTGTCTTTCAAACTTTTAATACAACTCAAAGTTAAGCAGGTATTTAAATCAATGTCTTCTGTCATGGAATTCCAAACTCATGAGTCTCCTATACCCGGGTTTCTGAGTGCAATTGAAGTGTGTTTTTTGATGGTTTCCATATTTTCAGTAAGATAGTTCATGAAATCATCAATGATGCCTCTTGAAAGATAAAGACTGCAAGAGAGGACAACTCAGACAAGTTGATTGTCCTCTGTAGATTTTCCAGAAACAAAAGCATAACTAGCTGGGTGAGCTTGAGTGTCTGTACGATAGGAACCGAATTCAAACGTTGCTGAAGAGTGCCAGTGTAGATTGCTAACTGCAATTGTAGAACACTTGAGTTGATAGTAGGAACCTTGGCATTATATTGTCCCTGACCCTGAAATGATAGTTGATGCCATCTTTCATGTAATCTGCATTTTATTTGAACTTTCTAACTAACCACACATTGCTTACTCCTCAGACTGAGTGATGTCTTGGTAATCTGAATCTCGGGGGTAGGTGAGGAATTCCGTATTCTTATCAGCAAAGTATTGACAATCTGAATAACCCGGTGCATCGCTCATGGACTGTACTGAGACATTGTGTATTGAGATTGTGTTGGTTGATTTTCTCTTGCTTACACTTGTCTTTCTCTGCACATGTTGAGTAACCTGAATCTCAGAGATACATTAAGCTTTCCATAATTGCACTAGCAAAGGTTTGTTCATAGGATTGAGAAGTTGAATGCGCTGTTTAAATTATATTTAATTAAGATGATGTGTGTTTGTATTATCCTTTGTCTGATGAACCACTATACTAGGACCCAAATTCAAACACTCTGGGGCCTTCCGGGTGGCGCAGTGGTCTGTGCCACCACAGACTCTGGGTTCGCGCCCAGGTTCTGTCCCAGCCGGCCGCGCCCGGGAGATCTGTGGGGTGACCGACGCACAATTGTCCTAGCGTCATCCAGGTTAGGGAGGGTTTGGCCGGTAGGGACATCCATGTCTCATCGCGCACTAGCGACTCCTGTGGCGGGCTGTGCGTAGTGCACACTGACAAGGTTACTATGATATTTAATTAAGATGATGTGTGTTTGTATTATCCTTTGTCTGATGAACCACTATACACTATACTATGTTTCCTCCGACACATTGGTGCGTCTGACTTCCGGGTTGGATGCACGCTGTGTTAACCAAGTGTGGCTTGGTTGGGTTGTGTTTCGGAGGATGCATGGCTTTCGACCTTCATCTCTCCCGAACCCGTACGGGAGTTGTAGCGATGAGACAAGATAGTAACTACTAACAATTGGATACCACGAAATTGGGAAGAAAAGGGGGTAAAAAAAATAAAAATAAAAAATAAATTCAAACATTCAAACTGCTATTCGGCAGGAAATGGGTCAGCAATCCATTAAGATGCCTTTAGATAATCTAATTTGGTTGGCTTAATCCTTGAAAGATGCCCGCTGGAGCTCCGCTTGTGAGAAGGAGAATTAGTGTGATTTGGGTTCGTGGAGCTAGAAGATGGGGCTAGAAGAGGCCATGGGGATAGATTACGCAGCAGGAATCCATGAGGAAAGTTGTTTCTCTCATTAGTGTTAGTGAGTGCCCTCGTCTGAAGCCACCTGCAGGCCTGTGTAGGGGAAGTGAACTTGGGCTGCGTCCATATATAGTGCACTTTAGGCCTTTGTCCAAAGTAGTCAAACAAATAGGGAATACGGTATATACCATTTGAGATACAGCCTTGCACTTCAGTGAATGAAATCCCTAACTCAAGCAAAGACATCATCTTTTTTTTATAACAATGAATAATTTGGTGAAATTCTATATGTGGCAATATGAGATTGACAGTGTGATGGACTGCATAGTGAACACTGTTTACCTTTACTGTGTCTATGCTGTCCTCACCTGAGAAGGCCTTTAGAGTAGGACACATAGTGTGAGAGAGAGGGCGTGTGTGTGTGTGTGTGTGTGTGTGTGTGTGTGTGTGTGTGTGTATGTGTGTGTGTGTGTATTAAAGAGACGAGGGAAGGACAGAATGCTGCAGGGAACTAGCCTGCTCTGAGCTCTCTTTGTTCAGCAAGGTAGGAAAAAAGTAATCTCTCATTTCCTGTCAGATGATTTTTGGCATGCCTGCGAGAGAGGGAGACAGAGAGAGTTAGGCAAATACAGGGAGGGAGAAAAAGAGAGGGAGAGAGAGAGGGTAAGGGGGCTGGTAGGAGGAGCGAGAACGATGAAGGGAGGTGGAGTCAAGGAGAAAGGAGGATGGAGGAGGAGAGAAAAGCCCTGCCCAAATAGTTTGTGTAGATCATCTCTGGTGTTTTAACCCTTTATAGGACTGGAACTGACTGTACAAGATTCCAATGTTTTCCTCTTTATCAAATTTAGTTGTCAAATGTTATTTCTTTATCTCTACCTTTCTTTCTCTCTCTCTTGTTTTATTTTCTATGATCCTCTTAGCAACTTATTAAATATGTGGTTCCCATTGTTTTTAGCTGAGGGTTTCCCAGGGTTTTGTATAAAATGCAGACCAGATCATTAGACACCATTCATGGACACAGACCAGTCCTGTCAGATGGGACAGCCTCAGGGAAAATGAAGACTGTGTTCCACCATATCCGGTTCCCACTCCTCTCCTTTTCCCTCGTTAGGTAGTCTTCCTATCCCACTGACAACAGGAATCTACTCTCTTCTCCATATTTATTGAGGAAGCCTTATACCTGCATGGGGCAGTGGTGGGACTTGGTTAACTTACATAACTTTCAAACATACCCCCCGGGAAAATAAGATTCTATGTAGTGTCTACATATCAGGCCCTGTATATAGTGTTGGCCTATAATGCAGCAATTGTGCAAGACAAGACAGGTATTTCAGACATAGCAGCTATGTGTGTGTGTGTCGGGGGGGGGGGGGGGGGGGGATAATTCATTCATTATTCGACATGTACGTATCATTGAGCCCCTTGAGAACAACAACACATTGTTTGTGTTTCGCAAGCAGGCTGCACTTTCGGTTTGCGCCTCCGGTGAACAATCGCTGTGTTGTGTTGCATTAGCGTGCGTTGAATGGGGATGAGGAGGATTTGTAAAGACCCCGACCCCCTTCCGTAGCACCATTGATCAACATGGAGAGGGTCTGTCAATATGGGATTAGGTGTGATCCTCGCTTGACATCCTCCTCAGAGGAATCGGCAGAATACACTGGAAGCGCTTTGTCTGACTGTGTCCCCCTTCGAACCATAGACTGATTAGACTAGACATAAGACCTTTACATCAAACTGTCCCTGAATAAAGCAACATGATTGGACGAGAGGGATGAAACTATTGTGGGTGCCGTTTAAAAAAACAATTGTTCATAAAAACACTGCCATAGAATTTGATTGATGGTTTCGTAGACATTTGATTGACGCTGCATAATAATTACACATCCTAACAAGACATACATGCTATATACACAGAATTGTGTTTTCTGCCTAAACAAAATAATTGGTTATTTTACTGTAGATTTGTGTTAAGTGTTCATGTTATAGTGATGTCGTGTTACAGTGTAATGTAATGCTGCATTACATGAGTATTTCATGATTGCTTTCCAAAGTGTCCAAACGCTTCCATTGCTCAATGCAGGTGACTCAAAACCCTCTTCCGTTCTCTCCTTCTCTCTCTGTTGTGTTTAAACAGTCCTGGTACCTGGGCGAGCTTAGTTCCATTCCAAGTCACGAACGGGACTCCGATTCTGCCGACAAATGTCCACCAGAACTACAGCATAAACATCATTGGTGAACCCCCCCTCCTCCACACAGAGGCAGAGAACTGAAGACCGCTCAAGGGGCAAGAAGTGTCGGCTACGGAGGAACTAACCAGCAAGCAGCACTTAAAACAATGGTGCTTACCCCCTCTCTCCCTCCCTCCCCTTCCCCCCTCCCACAGACCCCTCCTCCTTCGGGACATTGGCCAAGAAGACTTGAGTAGGTTTGGAGCAAAACTGATCCGGTCCACTCTAGCTAACCCTTCGCCATGCCAGTCAGTCATTGTGTGAAAAGAGCCTTTCTATTCAAAATACTGTGATGTATCCTGTACAAAAAAACTTAAGATGCCTTAATGTTTTGCATGACAACTCTTAGTCTAATAGTGGTGTTCTTCTTCATTTTGATGTTGGGAGTTTCTAACCTTGGTTACGAACAGGGGAAGTGGTGGTCTGAAACACACAAAGACTGGCTGGTAGTAGACGTACCCGACTGTAAGTTATTCAACTTTGACCTTTACCCCTTCTATATCAAACTATTCACTGTGTAACCATAGGAACAAATTGTGAATTCAGAGTGTTTTTTCCCTTAGATTTCAGTTTACTGTGATATATATTTTTTTTTACTCATTATCCTGTTGATTCTGTACTGCTATTTACTTAAAAGTTAGTTATACTCTTAAGAGTACTCCTAACTCTTACTATGGTAAAAAAAAGAAGACTAAACACTATTTTTAGGTTAGAGATTTGACCCCTTTTTTGAAAGAATTCGTATCTCCTCTAGAATTTTTTTTTTTTTAAGATAAAAAAAAAAAAAAATCTTGAAAACTCGAAAGAGGCAAGTGCAATTGAATTTTTGAAGGGAAGCTATCAGTCTGTCAGCCCTAAGACTCTAAAGGAAAGGGGATAAATATACGTTTTTTGGTTTAAATACGTAAACGTGAAATGTTTAAAAAAACATTTGAGTTGATTTGAGTTGCATTTCTTTGTGTCTCAATATGGAAAGAAAAAAATACTAAACCTGAAATGCAGAGATGTGTTTGAAGGTGCGCATTAAGCTACCTATGCAGAACTGAATATGAACAAGCCAGCACTTCTATTGAGCCCTACTCAGTCTCATGGGGAGCTTTTTATTTATTGTGGAAAAAATAACAAACAGAAAGTTTAAAAAATGAAACACACATAGTGTATAAAATGCCATTCGAAATCAATAACATATTAATTTGGCCATTAGCTTATGAAGCTTGTGTTTACAATATGACTTGCCGAAAAAAAACTATGAATGCAGGCTGTTAAAGTCATTCACTAAAATGTATGTGTACGTCTCAAAATCTACACTTTTTGTGCAACCTCGAACCTGCAAGGTTGCAGTGGGTTGCACCTTTTGCCACTTCAACACTAAAAATCCCAGATACAATGGTGGCATTCCCTGAAATCTAGAATTGTGCAAGGCAGGTTTATTGACTTGACCTCTCTCCAAGTCCAGATATGACAAATCTCTCCAATACTCTTCATTTGCACGATGACATATAGTCCACATTACGTGCCTTGCCTTTGAATATAAAGATATCACTACACTTGTTTTTTGTGGCATTTATTACCATTATAGAAAAGAAACTAAACAATTTATGATAATACTTTTTTTTGTTGTACTCTGAATGAAAATTGTGACATTGTTGATTTTTTACATTCATTTACTACTTTCTCTCACAGTTACGGTGCATATCAAGTATAGTTGCCGTTCTAAAGTCTATAATCACCAGAATTATTTTTCAGTGTTTTCGGTGGTTTTCGAATAACCTTTCATTTTTGTTTTATTGTTTTGTTTTTGGTTTTTCCATCATCCAGTTACTATTGAGGAGAGAAGAATTCAGATTTATGGAAATTATGCAATACCAAGTTTTGCCTATGTAGGTAGTGCTTATAGATACGGCAATTATTAGAGGCTAGTTTGGAGATAATATTGTAATGCATTTATTTTGTTGATATCGTTGTTGTTGTTTTCCTTTTTTAAATGACCAAAGTAGGGACTGCTTTCTATGCAGTGAATGACAAGGTCTTATTGTCGTGTAGTGACAGATGGAGAGACATGTTTCAATTTGTTTTTATTTCTTGGGGGAGGGAGGGGGCCATTTATCTAAGCTTACTGTTCGCCTGTAAAGAATGCACCCGTTGGTCTCGTATGGCTGCAAAGTCACTGATCTGTCTACTGTGACAAACTTGACTCTTTGCATTCAACTTCCCACCTGGGGTGCTAGCATGTGACATTGACTAAGCTCATTTTCACAGGGGAGACGGCTTGACTTGTGGGACCATCACAAAAAAAAAAAAACATTCAGGAGAGGAACACGCTAACCTTAATCAGACCCACAATTGCAAACTGAAATCATACTGCAATTGTAAAAAAAAAAAATTGCAGGCAGCTATATAAGCATTAACCCTTAAACATAACATGGTGTCATTCTATTATCAGTCACTATATGCAATTCCCAAGTAGATGCCTTAAAAATACAGTATATATAAAGTGACCTGTTACACATGCGGTACAATCAACACACCGACAAATCCATGTGAAACCGGTCAAATCAGTCTAAAGAAAGTATTAATCAACATATATGCACTATATCTGTATACACCCCGGGGATATCTCTACCCGTTATCGCTATAGGGAGCCCTGATTTGATCATGTAATAAGCTATGGACTACAGAGGAAGGACCTCTGCTATTTTCATTGTACTGTGTAGTGCCCGGAGAAGAACAACAATAGAGAACTTGCATACAGTAGCACATAGGTTATCGTCTTCCCCAAGTGTGTTACGTCAAATCTATAACAAACCAAAAAATATATTGCATATGTGAACAAAAAGAAAATGTCAGGCGTTACAGGGCATTACAAATTCCAATCACAACTCTCCCACCTTGTAATACAAAAAATTACTTTTATAACTCAAATAGACACTATCCACAACGATGTTACCTGTTGCACTCTATCCCAGCAATTGTGAACTTTCTTACCGGCTTAATTCGAAGAAAGGTACTGTACTGTATACACAACACTCTTTGAGAGGCCAGAAAGTGTATAAAACCTCCTAAACTCAAGTCAAGCTTATTCTCTCCTCCTTCACCAAGAAACTTATTCTGAATTTGGGAATGAAAAAAACATAACAAAAACCACCCTATTCTATGTGCACTGTTCTGCTTTTTTTGTGTGAAAAAAAACCCACAAGTGCTTTGCAGCCTCTGGCCATTGCAGACCCCACTGAAGGGCATTTTCCCTTAGTCACGTGTGATAGAAACGTGTCAGACTTGATGTTGATATTTTGGGTAGAAGATTGGGTGTATATAAAGGTGAATGCCGTGGTGGCGTCGATAGCAGTAGTTCTTTGGGTTAAAATCTGCTTTTGGCAGCTTGCGAGTAATGTGTGTTTATGAGTATGTGTGCGTGTGCGTGTGCATGCGCGTGCGTGTGCATGTGTGTGTGTGTGCATGTGTGTGCGTGCGCGTGCGTGTGCGTGTGTATGTGTGTGTGTGTGTGTGCATGCTTGTAAGAGAGAATGCACGAGGGATAGAGAGGGTGACACGACACATCGAGCGAAGATGAGGGTCTTTCTATAGAGATACCTGCCTTATAGACAGGAGTTTGTACACTGTAATCTTTTTCACGCTTTTTATTTGACACCCTTGTTTGTGATTGTTTTCAAACATCTTGGGTATTATATAAGTCAATTCCATTTTAGGAGGGGAAAAAAAACAGGCCCAAATAATCCAAAATTAAAGGATTTTATAACTTTTTAATATTCCTGTATTAAGGTAAAGTATCCTATACAGAACCATAAAATTAAAATAAACTTTCCATTTTGGAAACATTTCAGTAATATTTGAAATTCTTGTTTTTGTTAGTGTGGCCATAGCAGAATGTATGATGTGATTATGTGGTTGTGAATCCATGTCAGAGAGAGAGGGGGGGGGGGGGGGGGGGAGATTGGGTTCTACCGTAGGGGAGATCTATCCATGTCAGTTCACAATAAAGGCACCTGGTTTGAGCCCACCACCAGTGAAATACCAGGGTAACATTCAAAGTGTCATCATAGATTGTTCTACTGTGTTAATATCAAGTGTGTTATGTTGATCCCACGAAAGTCCTCCTTTAGAAAAAAATCATAATTACAAGATGATGCAACAATCCACGAGAAATTTGGCACCTAGCATTTGACAAAGTTTTGAAGTGTCCATTATGGGTTTGGATTTGGAACAGGCATGTGTATGTAACATCGAGCAAGTAGTTCCACTGTGAGGATTGGGTGATGTAAGTCCTTTGTGGCCCCCAGGCATCACAGATTTTTGCACTTTTCATAATTTCATCTACAGTGAGCTCCAAAAGTATTAGGACAGTGACACATTTTTGTTCTTTTGGCTCTGTACTCCAAGACTTTGAAATGGTACAATGACTATGAAGTTTAAGTACAGACTGCCAGCTTTAATTTGAGGGTATTTTCATTCATATTGGGTGAACTGTTTAGAAATTACACCACTTTTTGTACATAGTCCCCCAATTTTAGGGGAACAAAAGTATTGGGAGAAATTCCCTTATGTGTATTAGCGTAGTAAAGAGTTAAGTATTTGGTTCCATGTTCATAACATGCAATCAAGTTTGTGACTCTACGAACTTGTTGGATTCATTTTCTGTTTGTTTTGTTTGTGTTTCAGATTATTTTGTGCCCAATTGAAATGAATGATAACTAATGTATTGTGTCACTTTTATTGTAAATAAGAATAGAATATATTTCTAAAGACTACGTTAATGTGGATGCTACCATGATCACGATAATCCTGAATGAATCGTGAATAATGATGAGTGAGAAAGTTACAGACGCACAAATATCATACCCCTAAGAAATGCTAACCTCTCACCATTACAATAACAGGGGAGGTTAGCATTTTTGGGGGGTATGATATTTGTGCGTCTAACTTTCTCACTCATCATTATTCACAACTCATTCAGGATGCTGTAAAGTGTTTAGAGACATATTCTATTATTATTTACAATAAAAGTGACAACAAAATTACGCAATACATTATTTACCATGAATATGGGACTAAATACTTAAGTTTGTACTACTTTAATACACATAAGTAAATTTGTCCCAATACTTTTGGTCTCCTAACTATGTACAAAAAGTCCTGTAAATTCTTAACAGTTCACCTGATGTGGATGAAAATACCTTTTATATCAGTGTCCCACTCATGGTAGATATTTAATAAGTAGACAGGTATAGGCAGGTTTTGTGTTGCATACATTGCATAATGTTTATTTTCAAAGGGCTAATTTGATTTGATCATCTATGGACATCATGTACAACCGTTTTCACAGAATGACATGTAGGCCCACAGATGAGAAAGGCATGACAGAGATGAGTATTATTCAATATTCAGTAATGATTGTTGTAGGCTATCCATGGTCAACCGATCAGTACCTTATGCAAGAAAGACCAGTGGCAATCATGCAATATCTGTGTAGTTCTACTTACTTAATGTTCAGTGCTCTAGGGATTAAGAGGACAGATGGATGGCTAAAAGTGCTTTCAGGAGGTGTGTTTTTACGTGAGCAATAGATGTGTTCCATGTATTGATTATTAACATCAGGTTGTTGTTGTAAGCAGGAAACATAAAAACCAGCATTTTCTGTATTACTAATCACTTAACTAAATATATGAATAATTCAGTGCCTGTTCAAGCTCACCGTCTCAGTGGAGTGTCCATTGTCAATAAATGTGATATGACAACAACAAAAAAGTTAAACAACTTCAAACGAAGCGATATGTGTGGGGCGCCTTGGCGTGTTCTCTCAAATCTTTTTGAATTTTTAGTTTTGTTTGTTGTTTTGTTTTTGGTTTGAGATGTGTCTTTGCAAGAGGGTTTTTTGTGCTTCATTCACTTGAAGGTCAGCTGGGTACGCCCATCTCATGCTTGCTCTTTGAGGGGAAAAAGCTATGTGTACACGTCGTTTGGACAGTGTGTTTCTTTGGATTGTCAATTGCTACATTATGTTAACTAATGACATTTGAAAATGCTTGCCAACTTCTCAGAATGGTTGACTTCTTATGGGTCTTGTGGCACTTTTACTCCCTCTGCACACACATTATTACTATGGCGAATCACTTCAAGGTGAATTAAAAAACACAACTACTACAACACCAACTAAACAATACGTAACAGTCTCCAGTAGTAACACAGCAGGTGTGTGCAAAAGTCTACGTATGTATTGAATGTAGGTTTTAGAGGACTTTTGAAACCTTTTTGTTGATATCTTTTTATTTGACAGTTTAGAAACCACAGGTATGCGTCGTGAACTGTATAGCGAAGGCCTTGATATCCCTTCTTTTTGTTTTCTTTTTTGATTTTAGAACATTAAAGCAGTAGGCAATGCCTTTGAGATGGTTACATTTGGTGCAGGGGCTAAAATTGCCACAAGATTAAAATCAGTGTAAATAAGGCTCAACATTTTTGGTGATTGTTACTGTTATATCCAACCTATACTGCTAGCAGATGTTTTTACTGCAGTCAATTACTGGACGTGGATATATTTCCTATGCAAAACTGTTTAAACAATAAAATGAGCTATGCTACAAAAATGACTGTTGTATTACATCTTCTTTGTGTCTGTTCAAATTCTTAGGCAAATGTCAATTTTCTTTTGAAATAGTTACTTTGGTCTAAGTCAATAAATACTAAAGCTCAAAGTGTAATAACTGTTATGTCGTTGAGACATTAATCCCAATTAATGAGATAACATGCCTAGAGCATCAACTATGGTTGTAGGCATGATCCTTTTATTAAACAAGTTGGGAGGAAGTGAAGGGGAAGGTGGATATGGGGATGTTGTATTATAGGGTTATATTTCAAGCTAATTGGTGAGCTTTGTAGGTGTCTACACATAGGCCTTTAACTTGGTATATTCTGATATGTGTTGAGTTGGGAGCTGACTGGAGACAGAGGAGCAAGTGATGTAAATCCCAGTGTGGGTCACTAAGTCACGACTATGAAACATTGAACTCCTAAGCCCTTCACACAGATATATTGGAATGTTGGACATTGCATAAGGCACAAAGCAGGCTAATACTCCAATGAACTCCAATTAAAGCCACTGAAACCCCATTACTATGTCCCACAAGATCAGCTGCCATCAAAACACCCATCACTGTGCCCACATTATTAGCTGTTACCAAAACACCTATCACTGTGTCCACAATATTAGCCGTCACAAAAACACCCATCACTTTGCCCACAATATTAGCTGTCACCAAAACCCCCATTGCTGTGCCCACGAGATAAGCCACTTCAAAAACAAAAATGGCTGCCGCCGCATGTATTCTGGGACAGGATGCTGTGGAGACACACATGCCATGGTTCTGATCAAGGTGAAACTAGCACCTGGCCTTGGGCACCGAGCTGAGTTCATTTGGTCTATAAAAGAAGAACAACATTGTGCCGGACTGATATAAAATTACCCTGATGTTTAATGGTAATCATTATGCTATTTATCAAAATTGGCCAGTTAAATTCAACATCTGGCTTCAATAGCGGGGCTACAGTCTAGTGTTTTGGCGGTTCTCATATCCTACATATTTTCCATAATTTTTTATCAAGGCCTGCTGTTAGTGATTTGTAGAAGCTAAATAGATGGCGATTCGCTCCTATTAGGCTTTGCAGTGCTCAAGCAAAGTTTTTTTTTTGTGATTGCCTTTGTTTTTGGCCTTTTCTCTCTGACTTTTCCTCCCAGGGTGGACCTTATGGAGGCTCGTGAAACAAAAAGCTCTTCCCTGTGTACCCTCAGTAACCTCCTGCAGGGTAAAGAGAGAGAGGGAGGGAGGGGAGACGGAGTTACTTCAGCATGACAGAAACAGGCAGCTTTCTAAAACAAACCTGTTAGTACCTATAGGAACTAAAGCCTTGGATTCTGTCCCATCTCTCTTATCGAGAGACCTGCCACTCAAACCTCTGTCTTTCTTGAAAATGAGATGCTATATATCAAGAGATTCTATTTCAATATCTAAACAGAAAAGTAAAACCATTTCTAAAAACAATAAAGCAATCAATCAAAATATATATATTTTTGGGGATAAGAAAGGATACTCAGCACTGCCAATTCCCATACAATCTGTCTTCCATTTCCTAATCAAATGTTTTTTCTTGCAAGATGACATCCACAATCAACACACTGAGGCCAATTAATATGGGACATATAGGTTTGGGTGTTCTTCAGACCGTGGGATTTACACACATCGATGTGTGGAAAATAAACAGGTGTTCAGCTGTGCATGTGTGGGTGTTAATGGGGGTTGAATTGAAAAGTCCTCATCTCCTCCTCTGTTCAACATGGTGGATTAGCTCCCCCAGTTTCCCATGGACCCTCTCGCGCAGCCCCCCCACCACCATTTGCATAAGGCGCAGACAAGGGAGATGTGACAAACAAACCTGGCACAGAGCACTGGCTGGCTTATTCATGAACTCCCTCCTCTCTACAGGACCGTCCTGAACACACATACACCCAGTCTCTCTCACACGGAGTCACACCATGCTGCATTCAGACAACAGGGGGCGCTTCAAGTCAGGAGATGACAGAAGATACTGGCCATGTCTGAATATCCATATTTCCGTTCTAAATAGTAAGCATTTTAGGTTTGCAAAAATATAATGTTTTATAATATGTGATATGTAAAAAATCCAGTATGCTTTAAATGCCAGGATGTTATACTCACTTCGGCTTTTCATCTAGTAGCATTCACTGCACACTTTTGAGGAAGAGAATCGTCTTTCCAGACTCATGTTTGACAACAGCTGATCATTAGATATGGGCAGTGGCCGGCTCGTCATTCAGGGCAGGTGGGGCAAAGCCACACGGCCTGTTTTGCTTGTTATTTTGGCATTAATACTGCTTTCTGTGGTGGTGGGGCTGGCCAGCAGAAAATACAGATCTGTAATGAACACGAGGGGAGACAGAGAGCTGGTTTCAAGCGCAGGGCGCAGCAGGTGGTTATTGCAAAGGACCACAGGAGGAGGCAGGTAGCTTGGTCCAGGGGCGGGCGTACACAGGGGGTCATACACAGGGGGTCCAAAAGGGCAACAGTACAGGCAGGGAAAAGGCTAGTAACGTAGTCCGGGAGATTAGGCAACAGGTAGATAACAGGAAATCCAATAGGCTAAAGTACAGGCAGAAGGTACAGTACAGAAGGTAAAGTACAGGCAGAAGGTACAGTACAGAAGGTAAAGTACAGGCAAAAGGCGTCGTTAGTGAGGCAGGCTAAACTCCATCAAAGAACAGGAAGTTACTAAACGACAGAAGAAGATGAAAATATGTGGTTTTCGGTGATGGCTTTATTGGATAGCTAGCAACTTGTAACCAATTACCCATTCTTAAAAAAGTCCTATTTGAATGGTAATGTTAAATAATAGACATTGGCTGTTGCTTCCCATTTAAGTTTATTGTGATGGTAATGGCATTTGTTTTTGATAATAATTATTAGGTGGAGGCCGCTAGCTACAATGGTATCTTTTAGCTAGCTAACTGCTCTGCAGTGCACGCTAGCTTGACTTGCCATAAAGTTAGAAAAACAAGTTGAGGAAAAAGTAACTAAACAGTAACTAAACAAAACATGTTTTATTATCACCTGAAACAATATATATATATGAGCTGTCTTGAATGAAAAGCTCACATTTTGCAATCTCCCAAAAATAAATACAATCTCTGAGGAGAGACAGGCTCTCCTCCATCGTGTTACAAACACTACACTTAGTAGTGGCGTGAAGATGACATACGGTGTAATGAATTACGTCGCAATGTGTACGGGGCATCAGTATGGCCATTTGGGTATGCAGGAAATATAACATTTTTGAATATCGAACAAGCTTTAAATGCAAGGATGTTATACTCATTTAGTCTTTCAGCTAGTAGCATTAGCTGCACACTTACAGTAGTTACAGTAGCTTTATGTTAAAGATTCAGATTTTGCTCGTCATTACCTCTTCAATGAAACACGGCAGGATGATATAAATGACATATTCAGAACCAGCTGACGATAGCAAACAAGTTTTTAAAATTTTATTTCACCTTTATTTAACCAGGTAGGCAAGTTGAGAACAAGTTCTCATTTACAATTGCGACCTGGCCAAGATAAAGCAAAGCAGTTCGACACAAACAACAACACAGAGTTACACATGGAGTAAAACAAACATATACATCTTGCTTTCGCTGTTCTGTTCCATATTTTTTATTTTTTTTTAAATATGGGTACCCCCTGCAAGGTTCGAGCAAGCCCCGACCCCAAATGATTGTATGTTTTTTTGATTATATATTTTTTTATGGGGCACAGAGAAAAATGTGAAGTATTATATCTAATCTCATGCTATTTTACAGATTTTGCCATGAGAAAGAGAGAAAATGTTGTTTTAGAGCTCAGGGATTCTTGAAAGATTTTTTCCACAAATATTTGTCTAAATTGTAACACAGTTTGAAATATATATTTTGATAGCCCAAAGTATCAGCTATCACACCATGTAAAGGAACATCCTATTTTTCGTATTATTCATAAACTGCAACAAACTGGATTTATGTCAACTCCGTCAGACACTATAAAAGGCCTTTCGTTTTTACATATTCTCCAACAATCAATCAATCAAATGTATTTATAAATCCCTTTTTACATCAGCAGATGTCAAAGTGCTATACAGAAACCCAGCCTATAGCCCCAAACAGCAAGCAATGCAGATGTAGACACACGGTGGCTAGGAAAAACTCCATAGAAAGGCATGAATATAGAAAGAAACCTAGAGAGGAACCAGGCTCTGAGGGGTGGCCTGTCCTCTTCTGGCTGTGCCAGGTGGAGATAGTACATGGCCATTAAGGCCAGATTGTTCTTCAAGATGTTCAAACGTTCATAGATGACCAGCAGGGTCATTCAGAGGTCGAGACAGCAGGTGCGGTAGAGAGAGTCAAAACAGCAGTTTCCAGGACAAGGTAGCATGTCTGGTGAACAGGTCAGGGTTCCATAGTCGCAGGCAGAACAATTGAAACTGGAGTAGCAGCAAGACCAGGTGTACTTGGGAGAGCCAGGAGTCATTAGGCCAGGTAGTCTTGAGGCATAGTCTTAGGGCTCAGATCCTCCGGGAGGGGAGGGAAAGAGATATTTAGAGGGAGCATACTTAAATTCACATAGGACACCAGATAAGACAGGAGAATTACACTAGATATAACAGACTGACACTACCCCCCCGCCACATAGACTATTGCAGCATAGATACTGGCGGCTGAGGCAGGGTGGGTCGGGGGACACTGTGGTCCCATCCGACAATTCCCCCGGACAGAGCCAACCAGGTAGGATATAACCCCACCCACTTTGCCAAAGCACAGCGCCCACAGCACTAGAGGGATATCAACCAACTGACTACCCTGAGACAAGGCTGAGTAAAGCCCACAAAGATCTCCTCCACCGCACAATCCCGAGGGGACGCAAAACCAGAGAGGAACATCACATCTGTGACTCAACCCACTCAAGTGATGCACTCCTTCTAGGGACGGCATAGAAGAGCACTAGAAAGCCAGTGACTCAGCCCCCGTAATAGAGTCAGAGAATCCCAGTGGAAGAGAGGGGAGGTGGCCAGGCAGAGACGGCAAGGGTAGTTCGTCACTCCAGTGCCTTGCCGTTCACCTTCGCACCCCTGGGCCAGACTACACTCAATCATAGGACCTACTGATGAAATGAGTCTTCAGGAAAGACTTAAAGGTCGAGACCGAGTCTGCGTCTCTCACATGGACAGGCAGACCATTCCATAAAAATTGAGTTCTATAGGAGAAAGCCCTGCCTCCAGCTGTTTGCTTAGAAATTCTAGGGACAATACGGAGGCCTGAGAATTTTGACCATAGCGTACGTGTAGATATGTACGGAAGGACCAAATCGGAGAGATAGGTAGGAGCAAGCCCATGTAATGTTTTGTAGGTTAGCAGTAAAAACTTGAAATCAGCCCTAGCCTTAACATGAAGCCAGAGGTTAGCACTAGAGTAATATGATCACATTTTTGGGTTCTAGTAAAGATTCTAGCAGCCATATTTAGCACTAATTTAAATGTATTTAGTGCTTTATCCAGGTAGCCAAAGATTCGAGCACTGCAGTAGTCTAATCTAGAAGTGACAAAAGCATGCATTAGCTTTCTGAATAATTTTTGGACAAAACAATTTGGATTTGTCAGAGGACAAACCATCCACAGAGATGAACTGATGTCTATCCGACGGATAAGATCTAAACCAGGCAAGAACTTGTCTGTGTAGACCAATTAGGATTTCCAATCTCTCTAAAAGAATGTGGTGATCGATGGTGTCAAAAGCAGCGATAAGGTCTAGGAGCACGAGGACAGATGCAGAGCCTTGGTCTGATACCAATTAAAGGTAATTTACCACCTTCATGAGTGCAGCCTCAGTGCTATGATGGGGTCTAAAACCAGACTGAAGTGTTTCGTATACATTATTTGTCTTCAGGAAGGCAGTGAGTGTCTGCGCAACAGCTTTTTCAAAAATGTTTGAGAGGAATGGGAGATTCGATATAGGCCAAACATTTTCCGGGTCAAGGTTTGGCTTTTTCAAGCGAGGCTTTATTACTGCCACTTTTAGTGAGTTTATTATGTTCAACATCGGAGGGCCAAGCATAGAAAGTAGCTCTTTCAGTAGTTTAGTTGAAATAGGGTCCAGTATGCAGCTTGAAGGTTTGGAGGCCATGACTATTTCCATGAATGTGTCAAGAGATACAGGATAAAAATATGTGAGTGTTTCCATTGATCCTAGGTCCTGGCAGTTCTGTGCAGACTCAGGACAACGGAGTTTGGGAGAAATAAGCAGGTTCAGAGAGGAGTCCGTAATTTGGTTTCTAATGATCATTATCTTTTCATCGAAGAAGTTCATGAATTAGTCACTGCTGAAGTGAAAGCCAACCTCTCTTGGGGAATGCTGCTTTTTAGTTAGCTTTGCGACAGTATCAAAAACACATTTTGGATTGTTCTTATTCTCCTCAGTTAGGTTGGAAAAAAATAGGGTGATTGAGCAGCAGTGAGGGCTCTTCGATATTGCATGGTACTGTCTTTCCAAGCTGGTCAGAAGACTTCCCATTTGGTAGAGTGCCATTTCCGTTCAAATTTTCTGGAAGCTTGCTTCAGGGCTCAAGTATTTTCTGTATACCATGTAGCAAATTTCTGGTGACAAATCTTTTTTGTTTTTAGGGGTGCATCTGCATCTAGGGTAATACGCAAGGTTAAATTTAGATCATCAGTTACTCCGATGTCCTTTGGTAGGTGGAGGGAGTCTGGAAGGGTATCTAGGAATGTTTGGGTTGTGCGAGAATTTATGGTCATTAGTGTAACCAGGAGGACAGGCCTCATCTAATACAGTAAATTAATCAGGCATGAGCCATGTTTCAGTCAGGCCAATCATATCAGGATTATGATCAGTGATTAGTTCATTGACTATGACTGCCTTGGAAGTGAGGGATCTAACATTAAGTAGCCCTATTTTGAGAAGTGACATATCACAATCTCTTTCAATAATTAGAGTAATGGAGGAGGTCTTTATTCCAGTTAGATTGCTAAAGCGAACACAGACACGACCTCAATGGGGATAGCTGAGCTGACTACACTGACTGAGCTTGTGGCAGACTACACTAAGGTAGCAGGCTGGCTAACTGTCTGCTACCTGGCCTGCAAGTTTTCAAAGGCCTTGATTGTTTAATATGTAAAACAAATCTCCAAACTTGTTTTTGTTTTGTTTTATAGCACTATATAATGCTCTAGGGCAAATTTCATTAGCATTTTGCCATGTTTTTCTAGATTTAGAACATAAAACAACATTTATCAAGCGAACATCCTGCATAGCAAAAACGTCAATCTTCTAAGCATAGTGTGTTGCAGAACAGTGAAATATTGACTTCCATCAGTGACAGAGTTGACGAACTACTGACGAAGTTGACAACAGATACTCAAAACAGACATATAAAAGTTCAATACAAACCTTTGTCAAATATGGAAAATTATTACATTTAAAATTCCCAATAGAAACATAACTATTCTATCAGATCTTTCAGCACTGACTGAGTTGATGTTAGACAAAAATCTGACAGAGTTGATGTTTTACAGAGTTACAAAATGTGAATTTCTTATTCATTCAAGTGGTAAATGCAGTAGCAATTGTATTTTTCCTCAGTTGCTTTATGACTCTAAAACCTAATTAAATGTAACAAACAGATGAAGTTGACAGTTTATGGTCATGACCATGGTGATTCCTATCAAAAGTAGAGAACTTTACAGGCCATGAGTGCTCTTGTTGCACTATATGTAATGAGGATGTGAATAAGGGGTCCTTATTTGCCATAACTCTCCTGTGGCGATCTGAAGGATCAGGTTACTGTGGGTCCGCTCTACAGCATGCTCTCTCTAGAGGGGGAGAGCAGGAAGTCTGCCGTTTTATCATAAAATAAACTGTCTCTATGCTCTGTAGTTCAAGAATGGAATGTAAAATGTGGAACACAGAGAGACCATTGGACATCAAAAGTTTGAATAATGAAACAATATTTATATTTTTGAGAATGTGGTAATGGCCCGTGGACACTTAAGGGACAGCCATGTCGAGTGGGTTTCATTTGGTGATCTCATGAAGGACAGGAAGCACACAACTGTATCTCTTAAAGTGTACATTTCCCAGCTGTCAGGTCTACATCTAGATGTTGGATAAAATGAATGAGTAAATATGAAACTATTTGTGAGAAGATGTAATGTAATGTTGGCCTTCTAAACAAGATACTTGTTAAGGAAGTATTTTTAATTTAAAGGCCCCCACCAGAGGGCAATGCCGTCCCTATTTCAAAGTAATTCGTGTTCTACAGTGGAAATTCTTGATTGACCTGTTGGAGACCCCCATTCTTCATTTACTCATTGTGCTGCACTCAGGATCCAAACTCAGTTTTAGACGAGACTGAATATCTGACCAAAATGATCCTATTTACACTTTGTAGTCAATTTTGACTCTAGAATAAATGTTTCTGATTCCACAGGCCGTTTTCACAAAGATTGTTTCGTTTTTAGGGGGAGTCGTTCATTAACCCTTTGAACGGAGGAGAGCAACCTTTTAGCTACATTTCGCCTCCAAAAAGAAAACACAACCCCGAATTGCAGAAACAAAGGTTGTAACTTACTTGTTCGCTATGGTGGCAGCATCACGCTGTGGGGATGTTTTTCAGTGGCAGGGACTTTGTGGTCTCGTCCATAGCGCACCAGTTAGGTTCCACTGGAGAGAGAGGAGAATCTGGATAAGTTACAGTCATTAACAACGTAGCAGTACTTCAAATACACAGAACGGTGGTTAACGTTCGTTCAGCTCTCCCAGAGCAGAGTTTGATTGGTTCTTCTCTAGCAGGGTACACAATCTCTCCTGGTAGCAGCTCCTCTCTCCCCGCCCAGGGGTAGCAGCAGCGTTAGTCAACAGCAGCGGTTGTAGAGTTGGCTTGAGGGTGGCATGTCCCGTCTGATGCTTCTGTCTGATCTGCTGCAGCATGGACTAAAAGCCTTGTTCACATGTATATATTAATTTATGTGTTTGTCTCCTATGAATTGGAGATGGTCAGTATTTTGGGTAGATTGCAGTTGTGAATTCTTATTAGATGGGTTGGTTGGCAGTTTCGGGAGACAGGCGCTGGAATGCTTACCAGGGTTTTTATTTCATCCAAATTACAGCGTGCCATGTAGAGGCACGGGGACGAAGACCAAACAAACACATATCTAAAACACAGGGTTGAAACCCAAACAAAAGTTCCTCGAATAAATACACCGAGGCGAGACCCGTAACATACACGCACACAATGATACCACACCGGATGAGCCCCGTAATCACCCGCGCAATACAAGCGGCACGAAAGCCAAAACACAGCACAGGTACTCACACGACCAATGGACATTGGAACAATAATCGGTAGCCCAATTGTCACGATCGTCTAAGGTGGAAACAGCGGACCAAAGTGCAGCGTTGTGAGCGCACATACTTCTTTATTATAAGATGTCACCAACAAAACAATAAACATCAAACTGAAACCGTGACGCCAACGTAGTGCTCACAGGCAACTATACATGGACAACTACCCACAAAAACAGGTGGGAGAAAGGCTACCTAAGTATGGTTCTCAATCAGAGACAACGATAGACAGCTGCCTCTGATTGAGAAACACACCCGGCCAAACACACAGAAATACAAATCATAGAAAAAGGGACATAGAATGCCCACCCAAATCACACCCGGACCAGACCAAAATAGAGACATATAAAGCTCTCTACGGTCAGGCTTGGCCCACTTAGGTGGCGCCTCTAGAGCGAGGACCCTCGCCGCCAACCCCGGACTGGGGACCCTCGTAGCGGGCCCCGGACCGGAGGGCGCCGCTGGAAGCTCCGGACCGAAGGGCGCCGCTGGAAGCTCCGGAACGAAGGGCGCCTCTGGAAGCTCCGGACCGAAGGGCGCCTCTGGAAGCTCCGGACCGAAGGGCGCCTCTGGAAGCTCCGGACCGAAGGGCGCCTCTGGAAGCTCCGGACCGAAGGCCGCCTCTGGAAGCTCCGGACCGAAGGGCGCCTCTGGAAGCTTTTATGGCACACTACAGCTATTGGTGTATTGCCACCACCTACTGTACGGGTAGTGAACGATAAATCAAAAAAATACAAATATCCAGGAGGTGGGGTGGAATACCAACATCATAAACAATACAAAAATAAATCCCCAAAATCCCCACCCCACTCCTTCAGTGATAATCCAAATCACATCCCTTCACAGGCTCATGTGCCTGTGTGGACGGAAAATTCATTGACAGGATTCCTTGTAGTGCCTTTGCTGCAAAATCCCTGAGTCCCCAAAAACTTTCAGCTGCAATCACAATGATATTTTCAGATGTGTTCTTTATTTGCACTGTGCAGTTTATAACCAATGCAATAAACGATACTAAGTCCACCTTTTTAACATGCAACGTGCCAGGTTCCTATTGGCGAGTAACATTTACTGATGTCTCTAATCAGGCTACCATGGTTTCTTCAACTTTACTCCCTTGTTCCACTCTTCTCACCCCCTCCGGATAGAAGATGCTGAACAGCCCTTATTCTTGTCACCTCGGTCTCCTTCACCCTAAGAGGGCACCTTCTGGTGCATGCTCACCACCACAATTGTAGCATTTTGTCTCAACTGGCATACAATACTCCTGCTGTCTACATAGACTTAACACATGTCCAAATAGTTTACATTTATCACACTGCAAGGGGTTTGGGCCCGAAAGCTCTTACAGGATATCTCACATAACCCAAATACCGTGGAGCAAAAAAGTATTTAGTCAGCCACCAATTGTGCAAGTTCTCCCACTTAAAAAGATGCGAGAGGCGTGTAATTTTCATCATAGGTACACTTCAACTATAACAGACAAAATGAGAAAAGAAATGCCAGAAAATCACATGGTAGGATTTTTTATGAATTTATTTGCAAATGATGGTGGAAAATAAGTACCTATTGTACCTATGATGAAAATTACAGGCCTCTCTCATCTGTTTAAGTGGGAGAACTTGCACAATTGGTGGCTGACTAAATACTTTTTTGCCCCACTGTATATCCAAGGCTGTCTGAGCGTGATACGAGGTTATGGTAGTTCAGATGCTTGTCAACAAAGGCCGGATCCATTTAACAGTGAAATGAGCAGCCCCTCCTCCCACAATAACAATATTTGGTACAGAGGAAACTATATCATCATCATCAAACCAACTTCCTCTTAGACAATACGTTTATGGAGGTGTGTTTGCTGTTGGTGAGGCTACGTGTCTCACCTCAATGGCTATCTGGTCATTGAGGCGGTCATGTCTAGCTATGTACATGTCCTTGTATGAACAACAACCAATCAACACACACCATTACATTTGACAGTGTGTAAGACACAGAATAGGTCATGGTTTGCAGTGCACCAGAGTGCTACATCGTTATGTTGTTGTTTGACATTTTTAGGTATTCATTTTTTATTTTACGTTTATTTAACTAGGCAAGTCAGTTAAGAACAAGATCGTATTTACAATGACGGCCTAACTTAAGGCAAAAGGCCTCCTGCTGGGACGCGGGCCTGGGATTAAAAAATTTAAAATAAACACAATATAAATATAGGACAAAGCACACGTCACAACAGGAGCGACAACACAACACTACATAAAGACACCTAAGACAACAACATAGCAAGGCAGCAACACACGACAACACAACATGGTAGCAGCACAAAACATGGTACAAACATTATTGGGCACAGACAACAGCACAAAGGGCAAGAAGATAGAGACAACAATACATCACACAAAGCAGTAACAACTGTCAGTAAGAGTGTCCATGATTGAGTCTTTGAATGAAGAGATTGAGATAAAACTGTCCAGTTTGAGTGTTTGTTGCAGCTTGTTCCAGTCGCTAGCTGTAGCAAACTGAAAAGAGCAGTGACCCAGGGCTGTGTGTGCTTTGGCGACCGTTAACAGAATGTGACTGGCAGAACGGGTGTTGTATGTGGAGGATGAGGGCTGCAGTAGATATCTCAGATAGGGGGGAGTGAAGCCTAAGAGGGTTTTATAAATAAGCATCATCAACCAGTGGGTCTTGCGACGGGTATACAGAGATGACCAGTTTACAGAGGAGTATAGAGTGCAGTGATGTGTCCTATAAGAAGCATTGGTGGCAAATCTGATGGCCGAATGGTGAAGAACATCTAGCCGCTCGAGAGCACCCTTACCTGCCGATCAATAAGTTATGTCTCCATAATCTAGCATGGGTAGGGTGGTCATCTGAATCAGGGTTAGTTTGGCAGCTGGGGTGAAAGAGGAGTGATTACCTTAAAATAAACCAAGTCTAGATTTAACTTTAGCCTGCAGCTTTGATATGTTCTGAGAGATAGACAGTGCACCGTCTATACATACTCCCAAGTACTTTTATGAAGTGACTACCTCAAGCTCTAAACCCTCAGAGGTAGTAATACGGTTAAGTGTAGAGAAAGCTTGTTGGACACTAAGAAAGCTTTGTTGTGGAGTATTTAACACAAAATCCGGGGAGGGGCCAGCTGAGTGTAAGACTGTATCATTTGCATATAAACTCAGAAAAAAATAAACATCCTCTCACTGTCAACAACAGACATAAACTGAACAAATTCCACAGACATGTGACTAACAGAAATGGAATAACGTGTCCCTGAACAAAAGGGGGGGGGGGGGGGTCAAAATCAAAAGCAACAGTCAGTATCTGGTGTGGCCTCCAGCTGCATTAAGTACTGCAGTGCATCTCCTCCTCATGGAATGCACCAGATATGCCAGTTCTTGTTGTGAGATGTTACCCCACTCTTCCACCAAGGCACCTGCAAGTTCCCGGACATTTCTGGGGGTACTGGCACTAGCCCTCACCCTCCGATCCAACAGGTCCCAGACATGCTCAATGGGATTGAGATCCGGGCTCTTCGCTGGCAATGGCAGAACACTGATATTCACAGAACGAGCAGTATGGCTGGTGGCATTGTCATGCTGTAGGGTCATGTCAGGATGAGCCTGTAGGAAAGGTATCACATGAGGGAGGAGGATGTCTTCCCTGTAACGCACAGCGTTGAGATTGCCTGCAATGACAACAAGCTCAGTCCGATGATGCTGTGACACACCGCCCCAGACCATGAACGACCCTCCACCTCCAAATCGATCCCGCTCCAGAGTACAGGCCTCGGTGTAACGCTCATTCCTTTGACGATAAATGCAAATCCAACATTCACTCCTGGTGAGACAAAACCCCGACTCGTCAGTGAAGAGCACTTTTTGCCAGTCCTGTCTTGTCAAGCGATGGTGGGTTTGTGCCCAAAGTCAACATTGTTGCCGGTGATGTCTGGTGAGGACCTGCCTTACAACAGGCCTACAAGCCATCAGTCCAGCCTCTCTCAGCCTTTTGCAGACAGTCTGAGCACTGATAGAGGGATTGTGCATTCCTGGTGTAACTCGGGCAGTTGTTGTTGCCATCCTGTACATGTCCCGCATGTGTGATGTTCGGATGTACCAATCCTGTGCAGGTGGTACACGTGGTCTGCCACTGTGAGGACGATCAGCTGTCCATCCTGTCTCCCTGTAGCGCTGTCTTAGGCGTCTCACAGTACGGACATTGCAATTTATTGCCCTGGCCACATTTGCAGTCCTCATGCCTCCTTGCAGCATGTGTAAGGCACGTTCACGCAGATGAGCAGTGACCCTGGGCATCTTTCTTTTGGTGTTTTTCAGAGTCAGTAGAAAGGCCTCTTTAGTGTCCTAAGTTTTCATAACTGTGACCTTAATTGCCTACCGTCTGTAAGCTGTTAGTGTCTTAATGACCGTTCCACAGGTGCATGTTCATTAATTGTTTGTGGTTCATTGAACAAGCATGGGAAACAGTTTTTAAACACTTTACAATGAAGATCTGTGAAGTTATTTGTATTTTTATGAATTATCTTTGAAAGACAGGGTCCTTTTTTTGCTGAGTTTAAATGGATGAGAGAGCTTCCTACTGCCTGAGATATGTTGTTGATGTAAATTGAGAAGAGCGTGGGGCCTAGGATCGAGCCAGCAAAACAGTCTCAACGTCAACAGTGAAGAGGCGACTCCAGGATGCTGGCCTTCTAGGCAGAGTTGCAAAGAAAAAGCCAAATCTCATACTGGCCAATAAAAAGTAAAGATTAAGATGGGCAAAAGAACACAGACACTGGATAGAGGAACTCTGCCTAGAAGGCCAGCATGCCGGAGTCGCCTCTTCACTGTTGACGTTGAAACTGGTGTTTTGCGGGTACTATTTAGTAGAAGCTGCCAGTAATGAAGCTGCCAGTTGAGGACTTGTGAGGCGTCTGTTTCTCAAACTAAACATTCGAATGTACTTGTCCTCTAGTTCAGTTGTGTACCGGGGCCTCCCACTCCTCTTTCTATTCTGGTTAGAGCCAGTTGGCGCTGTTCTGTGAAGGCAGTAGTACACAGAGTTGTATGAGATCTTCAGTTTCTTGGCAATTTCTCACATGGAATAGCCTTCATTGCTCAGAACATGAATAGACTGACGAGTTTCAGAAGAAAGACCTTTGTTAATATCCATTTTGAGCCTCTAATCGAACCCACAAAAGCTGATGCTCCAGATAATCAACTAGTCTAAAGAAGGCCAGTTTTATTGCTTCTTTAATTAGGACAACAGTTGTCAGCTGTGCTAACATAAATGCCAAAGGGTTTTCTAATGATCAATTAGCCTTTATAATGATCAACTTTGATTAGCACAACGTGCCATTGGAACACAGGAGTGATGATTGCTGATAATGGGCCCCTGTACGCCTATGTAGATATTTCATAAAAAATCTGCTGTTTCCAGCTATAGTAGTCATTTACAACATTAACAATGTCTACACTGTATTTCTGATCAATTTTATGTGGACTAAAAATGTGCTTTTCTTTAAAAAACAAGGACATTTCTAAGTGACCCCAAACTTTTGAACGGCCGTGTACTTCCTCTAACAGTAGCTCAACGGTTTTCCCAAGTTGGGCAAGCGCCTTTGACTGTTGGCCCAAATGATGTATGTCCTAACCCCACACACACACAAAACATGAATCTTTTGCCCAACAACTCTATCACTAGTGTGCAGAATATAACACTTTGCTCTGTCTCCAGTTAAGCTAAGAGGAACCAGTTAGTTTCTGTAAGCTCTTGGCTGAGCGCCCAGATATCATTGGGTCATTCTACACACACAACAGTTGGAACAGGCCTTTTATTAATGCACACACACTTTTCTATCTTATATGAGTTAGTTTCTTTAACAATCTCAAGCCCAATGCCTAGGCTTAAAGAAGGATATTTTAGTACACAAGCATTAGTAAGGTTTAACAGAAAATGCCCTCAAATGCCCCTGTGTCATTGTTCTGTTGAAAAACAAGTAGTAGTCCCACTAAGCGCAAACCAGATGGCGTATCGCTGAAGAACGCTGTAGTAGCCATGCTGGTTAAGTGTGCCTTGAATTCTAAATAAATCACTGACAGTGTCACCAACTAAGCACCACACACCATCACACCTCCTCCTCCATGCTTCACGGTGGAAACCATATTTGCAGAGATCATCCATTCATCTACTCTGTGCCTCACAAAAACACAGCGGTTGGACCAAAGGACAGATTTCCACCGGTCAAATGTCCACTACTCATGTTTCTTGGCCCAAGCAAGTCTCTTCTTATTATTGGTGTCCTTTAGTAGTGGTTTCTTTGCAGCAATTCGACCATGAAGGCCTGATTCACACAGTCTCTTCTGAACAGTTGTTGAGATGTGTTACTGTTACTTGAAATCCGTGAAGAGTTGATTTGGGCTGCAATCTGAGGTGCAGTTAATTGCCGATTTCTGAGGCTGGTAAGTTAAATGAACTTATCCTCTGCAGCAGAGCTAACTCTGGGTCTTCCTTTCCTGTGGCGGTCCTCATGAGAGCTAGTTTCATCATAGCACTTTATGGTTTTTGGAACTGCACTTGAAGAAAATTTCAAAGTTCTTGAAATGTTCTAGATTGACTGACCTTCATGTCTTAAAGTAATGATGGACTGTTGTTTCTCTTTGCTTATTTGAGCAGTTCTTGCCATAATTTGGACATGGTATTTTACCAAATAGGGCTATCTTCTGCATACCAACCCTACCTTGTCACAACACAACTGATTGGCTCATGCACATTAAGTAGGATAGAAATGTAACAAATTTACTTTTAACAATGCACACCTGTTAATTGAAATGCATTCCAGGTGACTAGCTCATGAAGCTGGTTGAGAGAATGCCAAGAGTGTGCAAAGCTGTCATCAAGGCAAAGGGTGGCTACTTTGAAGAATCTCAAATATAAAATATATTTAGATTTGTTTAACACTTTTTTGATTCTATATGTGTTATTTCATATTTTTGATGTCTTCTCTATTATACTACAATGTTGAAAATAGTAAAATAAAGAAAAACCCTTGAATGAGTAGGTGTCCACACTTTTGACTGGTACTGTATATATTTTATTTGTTAGACCAGAATGATTTTAGTAGGTTATGTCCATCTACTAATCTCTTAAAATATGTTGACTTGCCTTTCACCATAGCCAGCTAGCTAGCTAACGTATCTAACCTAGTAGCTACATATACTAGCCATCATATTGCTAGTAGCTTGCAACAAGCACCATGCCTGATCTGTCTCCGCGTGTCACTCCTTGCTAACCGTCTGTCCTAGCCAGCATAACAAAGAGCTTAGCCTATTCCTTTCTTATCCAGAAATACTAGTTTAATAAATTAAGAGTATTTCAAAAAACAGTATAGTATGAAGATAGACTAAAACGAAGTTGAAGTAATACCATGTTCAACTACTTAAAGACATTGTCTGGAATCTAGGTTGTGCCTTTAGATTTAGATAAAATGAACAACTAAGGAACAATGTTTCACTTTTCTCATTGCCTTCTCAAACCCCTGCCTGGTTTGTTTCACAAGTGTTCCCGGTGATCTTGCACCTCTGGGTTTAGAAGCTGGTATTTCTGTTTGAGCACTGATACACACGGCGAGGTGTGGCTTCACGTGACCACACCCCTGAGTAGTGTACAGACATAGGGTACTCCATTTACTTCCATGTTAAATTGCCTACTTTACTCATAACCTGACAATTGCTGTATTTAAAAAAAATCATTCTATAAACATTTTGGTTATGCTTGGTTGGTCGTTTTTAACATACTTCCATGTCGTCTTAATCAACAAATGTAAAAATGTTAGCATGAACAGATAGACTGTCGCATGGATACTACATCACCAGTATCATACAAAGATCTGATTCCAATGGACTTTCTTCAGCTAGCTAACGTTAGCTAACTTGCCCTGCTTTTATAGCTAAGATATCGAAAAGCTGTTGCGTACTGTTTTGTTTGAACAATGGTAGGAGTAAAGTTTTATCAACTGCCCAAGGACCAGGTCAGATGAACCTCATGGTTTCAGGCTATACGCCGCGATGATGATGGAAATCTGTGAGCTCCGGTTACTCAATACATTTGTGTGTTCGAAGCAATTCATTCACGGTAAGTCGCTAGCTAACACTTGCTTGTATCTACTGTAACTAGCTATGTGTATTGCCTGCATAAACCTGGGCCATTCGGTAGGACTGTCTGCACAGCTGGTACCTGCCAAGTTGAAAGGACATATAGGCAAGCCAACAAGAATCAACTTTTTAAATACCAGACCGTTCAAGGGCAGGCAAAGACTGGAAGTAGTTAAGTGGCACATCTAAGACTAGCGAATTAGATCGAGATTAACTTCTCTTGCTAGCCATCCAGCTAATGTCAGTTAACCTGTGAAAAAGCTAGGGGTAAACTAACAGTGACGTAAGTACAATGCAACAGTTTTACTAGCTTAACTGTAGGTGAAAGCACGTCGGGTAACACATTAGCGGGGTAGAATAAGTATTATGCTAATCATTTGTTGTCATGACAGCCAAGTACTGTATGTTAATAATGACACGTGACGCTGATGAAAACATTTGTAAAGCAAGTGTTTACACACAAAAAAAAATTGGGTCAGTGTTGTACTGGATAGTACCATGGAACTGAAATATGAAACAGACTGCTATTTCTTTTTCAAAATTGGCAGGCAATATGCTTACTCAATCAGGAAAATTAGAATGCAATATATTATTTTGAATTATAATTTTGACACAAAAAATGTATACCCATTTAGGAAAAGGAATATCAAACATAATATTGATGTATCATTTGCCTATTACAATTTAAGATTGAATTAAGTCACGCATAGACTTCCATAGAAATAAAGCCCATATCTACTGCACAGTATGGTGGTGGATCTTTTATGGTATCAGGTTATTTTAATTCCACTGGTCCTGGCACTTTTCTTAAGGTTATCGGCATCATGAACTATACCAAGAACAGGATATTTTAGCCCAAAACCTGGTTGCCTCTGCTAGGAGGCTGAAACTTGGCCGTTAGTGGATCTTCAAGCAAGACAATAACTCCAAGCACACAACAAAATCCACAAATAAATTGTTAATTGGCCACAAAATCAGCATTTTGTAATGGCCATCTCAGTCTCCGGACTTGAAACCCATTAAAAACTGTAGATTGACTTAAAGAGGGCAGTCCATAAGCACAGGCAAAGGATATCAAAGATCTGAAAGGATTCTGTATGGAGGAATGGTGTACAATATCCTCGCAACGTGAGGTATTGAAAGGTATTGAAAACAGGAGTGTCAATCATTTTGACCCCTACCCTTTTGTGAAAAACAATACTACTTTCTCTAAGCAATTGTATTAGTAATTTTATTTAGTCATGTTTCAAAAACAGGTCAGGTCTACATCATGTGCCTGACATTGAACGGGAAGTGCTTGATACATAGCAGAAATGGAAATGAAAAAAGAGCTGATAAACCTTACTCGGTCAAAAAAGGAGATTTGTGTTTAATCTAGTGGAACCATTATGTTGTTGTGTTTGAAGGATCGGACTCGCACTTCTGTGGAACTGTTCCATTGATACATACAGTAAGTATGTGTGCATTTTACATGTATGTTTATAGACAGATGTGTATGTGCTGCGGCAAGCTGGCACTTGCATTATATTAAACACAGAAGATTAGCTAATAAGCAGGTGTGAAGCTTGGCAAATGGAGAGTGGGGGAGGTCACCTGCTGTTTGTGAGTTGGCGTCGGCAGTAGCCGCTACGTGATGCCATTCTGGCTGGCGTAAGCGAGCTGGCAATAGACTCTATACCTACTTCGCACCATAGTTTTAGTTTCCCACAACACAAAAACTGCCTAATTCTGTCACAGGAAATGGGCTTAAAGTGCTCTATGGAGAAACACTTTTCACTGAAAATTCTGTTGTTTTCTTTCCTTCTCTGGCACTGTCTCTGGTTATTAGCAGAAATTATCATCATTTATTTATTGGCGAATTGGCAGATATGCAAAGGAACGATGGGGCGAGAGAAAATAACTAAAAGAGGGGGAATGGTGTCCAAACCATGCTTTTACTTGCTGGACAGTCGTGAGTTAAAGTGACAGTTGATGAGAAGGAAATTGACTTCATCAAAATGTAATTGTGTGATGAACAGCCCAATGTATAGCTTCTGACGCGATCATATTGCTTTGGCACTTGGGGGAAGTGTGGGGTGTCATTATTGTTTACGTTAGGAGCTGTTGTGTTAATGTAGACTAATGCACACCAAGCAGCTTAACTGGGTGGGGTCTGTTTTCAAAATATTTTGATTTATTCTATGCATTATTTAGGTTTAGAAAGGAAGATGTTTTTGCCCACATCTGTTCAGCTCCTTTGTACTTTATTTTACTTCCCATCCTAAGGTGGTGGAGCTTTACCCCTGGGTTGTGTTCAGTGGGGAGAAAGCGTTTGGAAGCTGAATGAAACAGAAAAGTACTACCACAGAATCTGGCGTTTCTAACACATAGGCCCATTTTTGTCTTTGAGGCCCCCCTTTATTAGTCAAATAATGATCATTCTGGATTAAAACCCCAATTCAGGGCTTGTTGAATCTGTATCCCTTAGGCAACATAGATTGCGTGATAGAGTGAGCCAACAAATACAGTGTTCACTGTGAATGCAGTGGTGTCATGTCTGGGCTATCATTAAATGTGAAGACTGTTATTTTACCAAATCAATTCTCTCTGTGTAATTATTATTAAGTGATTAAACTAATCATGTAAACTTTAATTAACTAGGAAGTCGGGGCACCACGGAAATTTTTTGTTTATAGAGTGTCAATTTCCCAAATATAACTCTTCAGATATTTTCATATCTTATCGATTATTCTCATTAATGTACTATTATTACCTCATCAGTTCTCATTACTGTACGTCGCAAACCCTTGGATATCTACACGAACCCTAGCCTAAAAACAACGAATTCACATTTAGAAGACTAAATCACATTATCTTTTCAAAAGTATTCATATACTTATTCATCCATCTAATACAACATTCAGAAGTAAACCTGGCAGCTGAGAAATGTACACTTTAAGAGATATAGTTATGTGTGTTTCCTGTTCTTCATGAGATCACCAAATGAAACACACTCGACATGACTGTCCTTTAAGTGTCCACGGACCATTCCCGCATTCTCCAAAATAGAAACATTGTTTAATTATTCAAAACATTTGATGTCCAAGGGTCTCTCGGTGTTCCACAGTTTACATTCCAATCTCGAACACTACAGAGAATAGGGGCAGTGTATTTTATGACTGACCATAAAACAGTTGACTTCCCGCTCTCCCCCTCTATGAGAGAGAGCATGCTGTAGAGTGGACCCCCTGTAACCTTTCAATTTCAATCACGCTGTAAAGCTGAACTTCCGCGATACGGATTGAATGGAGCCCTTAGACCGGCTAAAAATGGACCAGCCCATCTGGCATTTGCCAGAACTTCCCTGTGGCCATATGACCACATTTTTGCTGTGCATTTTCTATTGTTGTCTCCAGATTTGATAAGAATGTAGCCTAAACTTTGAAAATAATCCTTATCCACAACGGTTAAGGTCTAAGAGCAAAAACGTCTTCTCCTCAGATCCTATTCAGCAATATTATACAACTCACATCATGCCTTCCAGCTTTAGAGTTCCTGACCTGTTTAACTTTTTTTGAGTGTCCCTTCTGCTAAAGCTCTACTAGTCCTAGCTCTAACGGTTTGGCTGGAGCACATCAGAATTCTCCACTTGACACTTTCCAACTTTATCTCCAAGCCATCTCTATGAAATTAGATTCAGGGGAAGGTTACAGTGGCTGTATAAAATAAGAACAATGCCATCCTGGTTGTGTGCAAAGTTAGTTGAAAAGACATCAGCTTGTTTTGTGAAGTCATGGTCAGGTTGTATACTGTCTAAATCTTACAGTTTTATTGGTGAGAAAAATGCATATCTATGTGGTTGTAAACTGGAATCTCTTCAACCCAAAAAACAGATTTCAACCAGAAAATGAATTTATTATGACGTCCCATGCCAAATTTTGCCCACTGGGGTGTGTGCAGCCAAGGACTGCATAACCTGTTCACATACAAAAAGGTATATTTTATGGTGAAAGTGTGTAATTGCATAAACTGAATTGATACATTCAATGTTCCCAGACTTATTCCCTCACCCTCTTTCAGTACCTGGGCATTTCCAGTCAAGACAAAATAAAGTAAATGGACTAACAAGACTCTTCAAGCAGACGTTGAGGCTGACCTTCACTTACACGAGCCCAAGAGAGTGAGCTACAGTAGAGACAAGAGAGAGACTTTTGATTCCTTCAGCTGTGTTTGGGAATGAGACTGAACGTGCATTAGGTGCTGCTTCCATCCTTTGCCTCTCATCCACTCCCGTATGGCAGGCGTGGGGATCTGGGCATAGGGAGAGAGCGTCGGAGGGAGAGAAAAAAAAAAAAGAGGTCCCATATGTGTTTTTTCACTTCGTTAGTTCCAAAGCAAACAGAGGCTCTCTCCAGCAGATCAATTTAAATCAATGTGGTTTTAGATGTCCAGAAATGCAGCCCTCATTTGCATGAGAAGCTCATATCACAAGCTGTAGAACGTAGGAAAAAGTTAGACTCTCACGCCGAGGGATGTGCTTTAATTAAAGGGACTTTCAAGTGAATGCTTATGGGCCTTCAACGTTGTACACAACAATATCCTCTGATAAGATCTCTAGGGGTTTTCTCAAAGGAGGCTAAGGGGATATGAAAAACATAAAATGACTGTCCTTCTGTGTTTTCTTACTATTGCGACATACACTCTGGTTTATGAAAATGGTTAGCTCCTACAGACAGTGAGACAAGTGGCCGTGGCTTGCTATATAAAGCAGGCAGACAGGCATTGAGGCTTTCATTTACTGTTCGATTGAATGTTAGAATGGGCAAAACGAGTGGCCTAAACGGCTTTGAGCGTGGTATGATTGTCCAGTTCCAGTACCTCAGAAACAGCCTCCTGGCCTTTTCACGCATGACAGTGTTGTCATGACTCTCTCTCCTTGGTGAGGCTCAAAGGCGCCAGATCAGCTCGGCACAGGGATGACAGTTAGCCAAACCCCCCCCTCTCCCACCAAACACCCCATTCTCCCACCAGTGAGGAAGGGGGGAGTTGGGCCGGTTTTATGCCTTAACGCTGGTCGTAAACTTTCTCTCTCTTGCCCTGCATTATTGAACAAAGGAATGTGCTGTGTGAAGAGAGAGACTCTTGCCAAAACTTCAACACCAAAACGTTGGGGATGATGAGGGATGGAATATGGAAAATGTATGTCTATTTTGTGATGTCATTAAAATGATCAGAAAGACTGTATAACAAGATAACTGTAACTCTGAAAGTGTAGACGTCCTAGTTATCAGGTTTGCATCTAAATGTTCTATAAAACAAATTATTAAGTAAAAGTATACTTTTGAAAAGATAGAAATGTGAGTTTCGCCTTCTAAATGAGATAATGGCTTTTCATATAAACCTGGGCCCAGTCAGTAACCACACCATGTAATGTGAGCACAGACATTGTGTCAACAGGACCGACGGCTCTCCAAGGCCAGAGTGCTTAAAAGGCCCCGCAGAGAATTTAAATTCAGACCAGAGAACGTGAGGACATGGTCCACACGTTGAAATGGTTTAAACTACAAGACCAAAAAATGGTAAGACCCTCTGAAACTCTCGACGAGTGAAGAAGGTGAAGACTAGACCAAACATTCACAGTCTACAGCTGGGTATGTGAGGTAGTCTAGGACAATTGACCAAAGACGGGAGGGAAGGACTGATCCCTCTCACACTTGGAGGTATCCATTCTAAGAACACTCCAAGACAAAGAAGCCTACAACTAAGAAGGACATTGTGACCTCCGGTAGACAACCAGTCTTACATCGAACTACTCCCCATAGACGGACCAAGTGGTTTCAACAGAGAGACGACAGAGAAAGACATCTACGCGTAAATATGTGTTGCATTTCTAATCCAAATGAGCGGTTGTTAGGGTGCTAAATATTATGGATATGGTGAGCGTAGTTTCTAAATGTATGTACGATAAGTTGACTCTCTCTGTCTTTATCTTTCCCCACCCCCTTTCCATTGTGTAACCAAATGGTCATGTTTTTATTAGTCCACTAAGGACTGTTTTCATTGCATTATGTTAGTAATCAATAACCTACGAAACGTGAAAACCTATACAGCCTGTCTGGTGTTTATGTATTTCTGTGATTATTTAGTTAGTGAATAAATAATTAACCTCTCTGGGATATGTGGGACGCTAGCCAGTGAAATTGCAGGGCGCCAAATTCAAAACAACAGAAATGACACAATTAAAATTCCTCAAACATACAAGTATTTTACACAATTTTCAAGATAAACTTCTTGTAAATCCAGCCACAGTGTCTGATTTCAAATAGGCTTCACGGCGAAAGTACACCAAAAGATTATGTTAGGTCAGCACCTAGTCACAGAAAACCATAAAGCCATTTTTCAGCCAAGGAGAGCTCTCACAAAAGTCAGAAATAGCGATTAAATTAATCACTAACCTTTGATGATCTTCATCAGATGGCACTCACAGGACTTCATGCCATAAATGTGTGTTTTGTTCGATAAAGTTAATCTTTATGTCCAAAAACCTCATTTGAAATTGGTGTGTTATGGTCAGAAATGCATTGTCTCAAACAAACATCCAGTGAAAGTGCAGAGAGCCACATCAAATTACAGAAATTCTCATAATAAACATTGATAAAAGTGTTATGCATGGAAATATAGATAAACTTCTCCTTAATGCAACCGCTGTGTCAGATTTCAAAAAGTCTTTACGGTGAAAGCACACCTTGCGATTATGTTAGGTCAGCACCTAGCCACAGAAAAACATACAGCCATTTTCCAAAGAAGGAGAGGTGTCACATCCTTTTTTCCCGCTCGTTTAGTTCACAAATCCAAACTCACGAGGCGCGGGCAAGTCCAGGCGAAAGTTCAGTCGAAAAGTCCAAAAAGTTATATTACAGTTCGTAGAAACATGTCAAACGATGTATAGAATCAATCTTTAGGATGTTTTTATCATAAATCTTCAACAATGTTTCAACCGGACAATTCCTTTGTCTTTAGAAATGCCATGGAACGCAGCTAACTCTCACGTGCGCGTGCGAGATTGAGCTCATGGCACTCTGCCAGACACCTGGTTGAAACAGCTCTCATTCTCTCCCCCTTCAGAGTAGAAGCCTCAAACAAGGTTCTAAAGACTGTTGACATTTAGTGGAAGTCGTAGGAAGTGCAATATGACCCCATGGATACTGTATATTCGATAGGCAATGACTTCAAAAACTACAAACCTCAGATTTCCCACTTCCTGGTTGGAATATTTTTCAGGTTTTGGCCTGCCATATGAGTTATGTTATACTCACAGACATCATTCAAACGGTTTTAGAAACTTCCGAGTGTTGTCTATCCAAATCTACTAATTATATGCATATTCTAGCATTTGGGCCTGAGTAGCAGGCAGTTTACTCTGGGCACCTTATTATCCAAGCTACTCAATACTGCCCCCCAGTCCCAAAGAAGTTAAGTGTAACGGCTTTCTTCCGTTGAAGGAGAGTCGGACCAAAATGCAGCGTGGTGGTTGTTCTTTTAATGAAAATATGTACGATACATGAAATAACTTAAATACAAAACAACAAATGAAACGTGAAAACCTATACAGCCTGTCTGGTGCTAACTAACACAAAGACAGGAACAATCACCCACAAAATACACAGTGAAACCCCGGCTACCTAAATATGGTTCCCAATCAGAGACAACGAGAATCACCTGACTCTGATTGAGAACGCCTCAGGCAGCCAAACCTATGCTACACCCCTACTCAGCCGCAATCCCAATGCCTACAAAACCCCAATACGAAACACAACAAAATAAACCCATGTCACACCCTGGCCTGACCAAATATATAACGAAAACACAAAATACTATGACCAAGGCGTGACATTAAGCCAATTTGTGTATCGCTGATTCATTACTTACGTTAGTGTTTGTGCAGATTTCCGAAGTCAACGACGTTCAGAATTAGACGGATATGAGGAAATAATAATTAATTGACTGTTATTTAGACAAACTCAGAAGATTAAGTCGGAGGATAGTAACTTGGTAAACAACTTTTCCTGTGGTGCCCCAAATTCCTAATGAGTTGATTGTTACATTATTAATTCAATCAAGTAATAATTAAATGTAGTAGGCAATTTGTAGAAAAGGCCCATGGAGTTGGTGGAATAATCCTTTAATTCATTGCCATTTACTCAGCTGGGCCAGGGGCGCTTTAATTAGGTCAGGTGGAAATGTCCGACAGATCTCAACTCCATAAAAGGAGGAAATTGCCATCGCTTGATCTCGCTGCTTTCTCTTCCTTAACTCCATCTGATCCAGAAGTTCTGTGCGTCCATGAATCCACGTAAGTCGACCGACTTTTACCTTTCATCTGAATTATCTGTGGCGATCGGGAGAGTGGGCCATTCAGTTACTGTTAATAGTTATTACCGCGGAGCGCGGCTTGGAGCGCAGCTTCAAACATATTTTGTAATGTGAATTGTCAATGATCACGGCCCTACGGATCCTCATAGGCCAATTATGCAATCGATATGGTTCATGTGTATTGAATTGAATTATATGTACACATGAAGACAATTGAAAGAGTGAAATGAGAAACGTCATTGTTTGCTAACTGATTGACTTTGATCATGGGGATTATAGATTGTATAACCATTCCCTGTTTGTATTCTTTCATGATTTATGATAAATAGTTACGAGCCTAAATGACTCACGGACGATTACTATTGACTTCTTAATGAACTGGACTGTTGAATTCCCTAAATTATGTTAATAATGAATGATATGATTTGATCTTTGATTATGAATTTGATTGGATACATGTTATTTGTTTCCTTTGTGATGCAGCACAGACTACTCAGTAAATATACCACTTTATGGTTAAAGGAATTCCTGCCTCAGTCTCATCCATTCCTGTCACCTGACACGTGACCACCTGTTCACCTTCACTGTCAGTCATCCTACCTGTCCAGCTACCCACACAGATTCCACTAATCTTTCACAATTATTTGATAAATAGCAGTCATCACGTTAATGATAATCACGTCAAGACAGTGTCTAGGGTTTACCAAGAATGGTACGACAAACAAAATTCATCCAGTCAGCCGCATTCCTGTGGGTGAAAACAGCTCGTTGAGAGGTCGAAGGAGAATGGCAAGAGTTGTCAAGCTAACAGGCAGGCACACAAACAGGCAAAAACAGCGCAGTACAACATGGTGTGCAGAACGGCACCTCGGAACGCACAACTCGTCAGTCATTGTCACGGATGGAAGCTGACGACCACACCTGGTTCATGCCTATCAGCTAAAAACAAGACAACACTGGACAATGGACAATTGAGGAGTGGAAAAACATTGTCTGGACCGACGAATCCCGGTTCCTGTTGCATCATGCTGATGGCAGAGTCAGGATTTGGTGTAAGCATGAGTCCATGGCCCCCTCCTGCCTGGTGTCAACAGTACAGGCTGGTGGCAGTGGTTTAATGGTATGGGGAATGTTTTACTGGCACACATTAGGTCCCTTGATACTAATTGAGCAACGTTTGAATGACACACTTTGTAGAATTCAAGCCCCTGATAATTCAGGCTGTTCTAGAGATAAGGGGGGGGGGGGGGGGGGTCTGACTAGGTACTAAATGGTTGTATAAATGGGTGTATAAACTAGCCACTGAGTGTGTAGTTGCCAATTTCAAATGTGTTGTGTTGCCCTTTACACAGTTTAGGATTCTCCTTGGCTTCCTCAAGTGTCAAGTTAGGTATTTGGCCAGGAATATATCTCGATTGAATGAGTAGAACCTCTGTACGGTGTCCATGTCAGGACATACATGTTATATCAGACATCCAATGACTATAGTGTTCCATGGGCAAACTGGGCCTGTTCATTTTTATATCTGAAATGACCTCAGATCTGAATGTAGGTACATTTTTCTGAATGCCACAATGAAAGGTCCCTCTGGAAAAAATAAAGATATTCTATTATATTCCATTCTATACCACTTTTTCCTTAATCATAAAATATTAAGATATTTTTTTTTTAAATACATTTTAATTTGAATATTAGCATACAGGCTTTTCATACAGCACATTATAAAATGGTAAATAACTAAATATCATTGCCTAAATATAAAGTTAGTCAGTTTCTTACAGGAGGAAAATAATCATGCAGCAACAAGAAATATGTATTTTCATTATGTGGATTATAATTAATGGAAATTTTTTAAAGGGAAAATCAGGTCTGAAATTGGAAAGTGGAAATTACAAACTTCAGAAGCTTTTTTAAACCTCAAATACACAACACGTTTTTCATTTCTTGGGTGATGAAATTAAGATCCTACATCTGTAACATTGTAAACTCACCTTTAAACACAAACAGCAACAGGAAAAATACAAAGAGAATGAAAATACACATTAAATATGGTAGTTCAATGCATTCTAGGTTACAGGACATGCTACAGATCTGCAGCATCATTCTCGGTAGGGCGTATAAATACTGTACTATGTGGTAGGTGTAAATATTGTTTAATTTCAGAAGTTCTTGATTGACCAGGATGATTTAATTGTTGAAGTTGTTGTTGCTCCACTCAGTTAAAGAGTTTATCAGATAAAAAGCAAAATCACCACCTTTTGTTCCATCTCATCTTTATGTTACGTCAGATTGTCTCTGGATCACTTCTTGCACCTTGAAACACATACGTTTTAGCTGTTCTCTCTTGTTTGGGCTCTATTCAATCCGTATCGCAGAAGTTCAGCATTATTGTGATTTAAATTTAAAGATAATGTTCCCACGTCAGCTCAATCAAAAATGACCTCTACATTTCTATTGCGCAATCTGTAACGCTTCAGCAATACAGACGGAATAGAACTCCTTATCTTTCATATGAATCTCTGCCTGTTCCAAACATGAGTCCTGTGAGAAGACTTTCTACAGCAGACCAAGGTAGTACAGACAGACCTACAATACCCAGGACCGCCAGCAAGCCATATACCGCTGATTCATTTTTGAAGTATGCCATGGTTGCTTTTTCTTCAGGTTTAAGCCAACTGTAATCCATGCAGGCAAATGCTTCTTGCTCCTTAGAGTAGTCCTGTCATTTCAAGAGCTTGGAACTAAACGTATCTGCAAAAATATGATTTGGGATAATTGGCTTTGAAGTTCTGAACCCCCATTGATTTGAATAGTGTCAGCAATTTTTATCTTGTATTCTTTTGAACTTACCATGAATTGGTGTATTTCAGGTACTATAAAAGGTAGAGAACATTTAACAGAACAAGGCTATGTCTAAACTTTGACAGAAATTACAGATAGAACCTTATAATCCCAAGCTCTCTAATTGTTCTCTGTCCAGATGTATGAAGTGCTGTCAGTTGTGGATACACGGACCTCTAAGTCTCAAGATGGTGGAAGATTCCCTCTGGTGATGCAGAGCCACAGCTCTTCAAATTGTGTTTTTGGTTAAGACTATTGTCTTATAGAATGTGTCAGAGCATAATAACTGTAATGATGGGGCGGTGAGTCAGAAGCAGGCGAAACGTTTTAATAAAACAAAACCAAGACTGCGACACTAACATAAAGCAGACCGCCGATACGCAACAACAACACCAACTGGTAAGTGAACATGCGAGAGTGACATATAAAGGGGAGGAAAAGATGAAGGTAATGGAGTACAGGTGTGAATCATAATGATTAACAGGTGCGCGTAATAATGAATGCCAGGTGTGCGTAATGATGAATCCCAGGACCGGTGGTTAGTACTCTGGCGACGTTGTAGGGGGGAGGAACAGGAGCAGACGTGACAATACCCAATCACAGACTATACCCAATCTAATAACCCACTCTATAACATATCACTGTCCCCTGCTACTGCCGGTGGGTGACAGACAGACAGACATTATTAGGAGCTCCAAAGATACACCAGAATGGTAGGCACTTCCCAGTTCCCATTTGCTATTGAGGAATTTTGTGGGGCAGACAGTTGTGTTCCCCCCATAGAGATAGATAGAGGACTCATGTTTACATCAATTCAAAACAATTTTTATTTGTCACATCTGCCGAATAACACAGGTGTAGACTTTATAGTGAAATTCTTACTTACAAGCCCTTAACCAACAATGCCGTTTTAAGAAAAATACCTAAAGAAATAATTAAAGAGCAGCAGTAAAATTACAATAGTGAGGCTATATACAGTCGGGTACCGGTACAGAGTCAATGTGTGGGGGCACAGGTTAGTCGAGGTATTTGAGGTAATATATACATGTAGGTAGAGTTATTAAAGTTACTTATGCATAGATAATAACAGAGTAGCAGAAGCGTAAAATAGGGAAGGGGGACAGGGCAATGCAAATAGTCTGGGTAGCCATTTGATTAGCTGTTCAGTAGTCTTATGGCTTGGGGGTAGAAACTGTTTAGAAGCCTCTTGGACATAGACTTGGTGCTCCGAGTACCGCTTGCCATGTGGTAGCAGAGAGAACAGTCTATGACTAAGGTGGCTGGAGTCTTTGACAATTTTTAGGGCCTTCCTCTGACACTGTCGGGTATAAAGGTCCTGGATGGCAGGAAAATTGGCCCCAGTGATGTACTGGGCCGTGCACACTACCCTCTGTAGTGCCTTGCGGTTGGAGACCGAGCAGTTGCCATACCAGGCAGTGATGCAACCAGTCAGGATGCTCTCGATGGTGCAGATGTAGAACCTTTTGAGGATCTGAGGACCCATACCAAATATTTTCAGTCTCATGAAGGGGAATAGGTTTTGTTGTGCCCTCTTCATGACTTTCTTGGTGTGCTTGGACAATGTTAGTTTGTTGGTGATGTGGACACCAAGGAACTTGAAGCTCCCAACCTGCTCCACTACAGCCCCGTCTATGAGATTGGGGGCGTGCTCGGTCCTCCTTTCCCTGTAGTCCACAATCATCTCCTTAGTCCTGATCACGTTGACCTGCAAAATCGACAGTGTATCAAATACTTGTTCTCCCCACTGTACGTGCTTTTAGTTCATCCAATTTACTATCCAGCGATTGTACCTTGGCCAATAGTACCGAAGGTAAAGGCAGATTAGCCACTCGGTAATCGCTGTTCTGAGTTAAAGAAAGTATTTTCGGTCATAAGACAGAAACATTATGTACAAAAGAAGTTACAAATAATGCAAAAAAACATATGCAAAAGCACAATTGGTTACGGGATCGTAAAACGGCAGCCATCTACTTCGGTGCCATTCCTTTGATATCTGTCCCATTATAGCGTCTGTGACAGCATGGGCAGCACCATTGAGGCTACAACCCATAGGAATCCCCACCTATTTGACTACTTTAAAATGGGGAAACATGGTGGAAGCCCTCAAAGGCGCTGCCCATTCCAAAACGGCCTTTTGGCCACAAGAGGCCTTGATCATTCTCTATGGTTCCCACACACTCCTAATGTTTAGAGGAACAACTGACAATTCAACCAAATGTCATGGGCTGGGTTTCTGTATAGCACTTTGTGACATCTGCTGATGTAAAAAGAGCTTTGTAAATACATTTGATTGAAATTTGATTGATGGGACCTTAAACACATGATAAATTCTCACCTAGCCTATACAAATACAATTCTGCTTTATGAATTGCACTTAACCTTTATTTTGACAAGGAGTCATACAGGTAAGCCCTCAATACACATCAATATATGGAATATAAATCTTACTGTAGCCCCTTGTGGTTTCTATGGTGTAAACAACACGAAAAGAGACCAGGGGATGTTGTGTGCTTCTCGGCTTACGACAGGCAAAGTTCAGTCCATTGATACCATACCACAACCCCACCACCATTCATCCTCCCTCCCTCCACTAGCCTGTCTAGACAAAGTCCCCATTGTCCCTCTGCCCTCATTCGTACAGCAACCACCAACACTCCTAGTGGAATTTCACCATTCGCCCTCATCTAATGGAACATTACAACTATATGAAGCACACACAGGTTAAAGCTGGAATCAGTAACATGAAACTGCAACCTCTGATTACAACAACAAAGAAGTTACTTCAAACATCAAACACAGGTTTTATTTCCCTCAGATGTCATTGCACGTGCGATAGAACAGCAGATGTTGTATTAGGATACTGAATGTTCCTCTGCTCCATTTCATGAACAAAACAATAACAAATGTGCCTCCTTACATTAGCCTGTGGTATTTAGAATTTATTTTAAAATGATCTTGATCATCAACAAAACTCTGCATGGTTTAGCCCCTAATTGTTTACCATAACTTTATTTTGTGACAAATCCCACTGGGCACACACTGGTTGAATCAAAGTTGTTTCCACGTCATTTCATTTAAATTACGTTGAACCAATGTGGAATAGATGTTGAATTGAGGTCTGTGCCCAGTGGGATGCATAATGCACTAGCCACCAAATTAGAGGTAGAATAGTGGCTTTACACCAGGATGTCAAGTGTGGGTCAGGATGTCAGGTGTGACCCAATGCCACAGCAGGGGTTGTTGACCGTGCGCCCAAACTCAACCAATTGGATCCTCTCCACTAAACCTCATAGTGTCTGTGATCCAGATAAGAAGATAAGGGGATAAGAAGATAAGAGTATAAGAAGGCATTATAGACTATGTCGCTCATATTGTACCTGTCGACCCTAGAAGAGAGCTCTCCAATCCTGTTTCTGGAGAGCTATTGTCCTGTAGGTTTTCGCTTCAACCCTAATCACCGCCCCCACCATTACCACCACCACAATCACTACCACCACCACTACAAACACTACCACCACCATTACCATCTCTACCACCACCACAATCACCACCATTACCATCACCACAACCTTTACCATCCCTACCACCACCACTACAAACACTACCACCACCATTACCATCACTACCACCACAATCACTACCACCACCACCATTACCATCACAACCTTCCCCTCATCACTACCACCACCACTACCACTGTTACCCCCCACCCTCACCATCACCTCGTTACTACCACCACCATCACTACCACTGTTACCCCCCCACCATCACCACTACCAAGACCACTACACTTCATCCACCACCCCATCACCAACACCCTTATCATCCCCACCACTGCTACTACCACCACCACTACCAATGCTCCTACCACAGAACAGAACACCAAGGAATAGTGCATCAGACAGAGGGTGACAGTAGCACCCCCCATCCCCTAGTCATCTGATGTGAGGTAATGTGAGGGCGAGCCTCCATCTGCCATCAATCCTACACAGTAGCAGAAGGTGAAACTAATGAGGCTTGATTTGCCGAGGCACCTGCCTTCAATCTGGGGGCGCTCTACCCCCTTTCTCCTCCCAGCCCAGCCCTCTTCCTCCCCTCAAGGTGTAATCATTGGTTAGTGTGTTATGGGAGATCCCAATCAACCCACATGACCTCAAGCAGGGATATTCATTAACGGATATGCAAGGGAAGGAACTCTTGACCTGCCAATCCACCAAACCACCAAAAGTGCCTATAGCCTCTCCTTCAAAAGGGTGGGAGAGATGGAGGATAGTAGATGATGAAGGGGAAATGTGGCAACCTTTTTGTATCTGACCAGCTCCCTGAGGAAAGGTGTTATGATATAAAACGGATCTTCCCATTGGACTACACTGGTTTACTTTTAAATTCCCTATTTAGCCAGAGGCAGGCTAAATATGTGTCGATTTAGAGATGAGCACTGCCCTCTCCTGGTGAAAAGCTCAGCGATTCATTGCAAAATCTCCATGGATGGAGGTCGATTGCAGGGATTTCAAATTCAAGCCTTTAAAAAAAATCTGGCAAATAAATGGCACTTCTGACATTTTGAAATATAATTTCAATTAAATTGTCTGAATTGAATACCCAGTAACAAATAAATTGTCCATTTACTAAATTGCTTAGTGTAAATACTACACTATTCATTAAAACAAGAGAGCCAAATGCAGACAGTGCAACATAGGGACAATTTTCAAAGGTAGATGAATCTGGCAGGATTATCAAATCACTCATTCACTTACTCAAACTGATTCGCAGATGGGCAATTATTAGGACTTGTCATATACCGGAGGCAGTACTGCAGTGGTCACATAAAATGTGAATTTAAACCTAAACCTAACCACACTTCTAACCTTATGCCTAGCCTTAAACACGTTTTCATAAATGTTTACGACATAGCCAATTTTGACTTTTCAGCTGGCCCATCTAGCAAATTGCTCAGTTCTGCCTCCAGGGCAAGATTCATGACAGTAAATGTCAACCTGCTTCTGATTCCCTCTGCCTTGCTTGTGAAATGCGAGATATCAATTGTTACTCAGTTACAAATGACTCAGAATGACTCAAATGAGCTATGGCTTTGCCAAGGTAATTTATAAATGTTTTCAACCACTATTGCGAATCGTTCATTGCCAAACTAAGTATGTTAACGATATGTTTTCTCCTTCCATAGAACGGAGCTACATCCTTGTAGTTAACGGGGGTCAGAATGTTAGGCAGGTGGTTGGAAACCGAGGCAGATGGGCAGAGCATGGAAGCTCTGGATTTGTGAGCTTCTCTTCCACGTCCAGCTGCACCAAGGGCCCTTGAATTATTACCGGGACCCCATTCATAATTAGCAGAAGCCTAGTGGGGCCTAACCCCCTTCTAACGATGCCTTTGTTGGTGGCTGATCTATTCACAACAAATGAGAGAGAACTTATGACTGTGAGAAGCGCTCCTGCATATTGAGGGCTAAGGAACAGTCAGCATTATCTCAATCATTTCCTCGTTGAGATGAGCGTTCACACAGAGGGGTGTGTGTACGTGTTTTAAGATTGCAGCACTTCAGAGATCTCAATTCCCACCGCCCAGTTTGTTTTAAATGATTGCAATTCATATATTTAAAAAATATTGTTCTTTACAACTCAATGCTGAATTTCAACAAAAAACTTGTGAGTTCAAATCTTGAAATATCAACACTTAACAATTTTATAAAACATATAAATATCCCTCAGCTCAGATGCATAACAAAACAATCGGTGGGGGCATTTTGCTGAAAAATAAATCCCAGATGGTAGCTTTAAAGTAATTGTTACTGTCTCTGATGATACCACAAGGAACGTGATCCTACGGGTTGGCTTGGTGGGTCATCTCTTCCTGACCTATCGTGTCCAGGTGCATGCTGGGAGCACGGCCACAGATGGCCCGTGGTGCGCAACGTTACAGCACAGCTGTGGAAGCCACCTGAATTTGATTCCTCTGACTGTAGCCTAGCAACGGCAGGCCCCAACCAACACACAGAGTGCCGTTGTGGTGCAAGCGGCCGGATGGGCGCAATGGGCGCCTGGTTGCAGCTCACTGGTAGGTGACATTGAGCAAACGCTGGCGTGCTGCGATTAGAGTATCAGAGTCCCACAGCTTCTCCAGGAGGAAGTCGTACCAAATGTAAAATCCAAGTAAGAAGGAGCTGGCATGTTCCTCTAACACAAGTGGATCTCAATATACTAAGTGCCTCCATCTTACCTTTACTCACAGACACACAGTATAATGCACATATATGCACACATTATATGTTTCATGAACACACTTTATGTACATATTAGTGATATACATTCAACAAAAGGTCATTAAAAACGATTAACAAAGTAGGCCTAGTATTAATAAGAATGAAATACAGTAGATGACCTATTATATGACTATATAAGACCCAGCTAATCAACACACTATTGTGATGGAATTGATAACTTCTTATTTTTTGTCTATTTAGCTACAGTAGTAATATCCACTGCATTCCCCAGCCTCTCTCCTCTTACAGCCTACTGCAGTCGATCTTCCAACAGCTTCTGTTCAACTAAAACACCAAGCGCCTCCAGCCACTTTGATTCCTTCCCTGTGCAGTTGTTCATCAGATCAGTCTGGCGCTGTTTGGCACAACCGGTCTCCCCATGGCCGTACCTTTCATCTTCCTCTGACTCTGGGGTGGGAGGACTGGCAGGGGGACGCGGCTTTCTGGAGATGTTACTTGGTGACGGGCCGTGTCCATCTGGTTTGTGTTGCACTGGGGCCAGATGAATGGCAGGCCACTACTTGCCATGCTTTTGAATCTCAGCGGCGGCTCTGTCCACTTTGATTCTCCGATAATTAAGGAGTCATCTGCCCAGCTGAGTTGGAGGAGCGAGGAGGAGAAGAGAAAGATAGGAAGTAAGAGAGGAGAGAGACATGTGATTTGTGATTATAATACATAAGCCAAAACATTCAAATATAATGCTGTCAGGAATATTATCTATTTCGATCAGTCAAATAAAAAGGGGGGGGGGGGGCTTGTTCTCAACAACTATGTGGTTTCTCCTACTGGATATCAATAAGTAAGGGTTTACATAGGGAAAGGGCAACTGGGATTGCTTAGGGACCGGACTCTCCTGCATGAGTTTATGCATACAAACACATGAGTGCACACATGTCACGTGCACGTGTGTACACACACACAGAGATGTGGATGGGGTGGGGTGGGGGTAGTTAAGATTCCCAATATGTGTTCTGGGAATCAGAAAACACAACGGTGTTTCTTTCTGTTTAATGCGGGTGTCACTTCAAAAGTCCTAACGCTCCCCTCCTCACCAGCCTCCTGAGTTCCTAACATGTGTTATGAGACCTGATGAAACACAGCAACATACCCACTGAGCTCTCCAAACGTGGACATAGTCGCTGGTGAAAGTCTACACAGCCCTTGCACAGTCATCACATTTTGCTGCCTTAAAATGAAACCTAAAGACAAAATGTTTTCCTATCGATCTACACAACCTGCTCCACATTTTTTAAATCATAGAAAATGTTTCACAAAAAAACTAAACTAAAAGAGAGGATGTATTGATTGCTTATGTCTTCACACCCCGAAATTGATACTTGGTGGCCATTACAGCTGTGAATCATTTTTAATAAGATTCTACCAACCTCGCACAAGTTTTCTGTCAACAAACAAGTGCATTCTGTCACACCCTGACCATAGTTTGCTTTGTATGTTTCTATGTTTTGTTTGGTCAGGTGTTAGTCACTTTCTTGGGGGGGGGGAACACAGGAAGTATGGCGAAGCCAGGTAGGAGACCTGAGCCAACTTCCTGTGCTTACCGGGGGGCGAGAGAGACCGGGCAGGCACCGTTTTATGCTGTGGAGCTCAAGGTGTCCCCAGTGCAGGTGCATAGCCCGGTGCGGTACATACCAGCTCCGCGTATCGGCCGGGCTAGAGTGGGCATCGAGCCAAGTGCCACGAAGCCAGCTCTACGCATCTGGTCTCCAGTGCGTCTCCTTGGGCCGGCTTACATGGCACCAGCCTTGCGCATGGTGTCCCCGGTTCGCCTGCATAGAGCTCCAGTGCGCCTGCACGGTCCGGTCTATCCGGTACCACCAACACGCACCAGCCCTCCGGTGTCAGCCCCCTGCACCAGGCTGTCTCTCCGTCTCATCCTTACAGGTGCTCCCGCCTGTCCAGCGCTGCCGGAGCCTTCCTCCTCTCCAGCGCTGCCGGAGTCTCCAGTCTGCCCTGAGCCGGCCGGCGCCGCCTGAGCCGCCCGCCTGCCCGGCGCCGCCAGTGCCGCCCGTCTGCCCGGCGCCGCCAGTGCCGCCAGTCTGCCTGGCGCCGCCAGTGCCGCCAGTCTACCCGGCGCCGCCAGTGCCGCCAGTCAGCCAGGGGCCACCAGTGCCGCCAGTCAGCCAGGGGCCGCCAGTGCCGCCAGTCAGCCAGGGGCCGCCAGTGCCGCCCCTCTGTCCCGAGCTGCCGCCCCTCTGTCCCGAGCTGCCGCCCCTCTGTCCCGAGCTGCCGCCCCTCTGTCCCGAGCTGCCGCCCCTCTGTCCCGAGCTGCCGCCCCTCTGTCGCGAGCTGCCCCTCTGTCCCGAGCTGCCTCTCTGTCTAGTGGGGTCATTTAGTAGGGTCGCCGTGGTTAGGAGGCCACGGAAGCGGGCAATGGGGCGGACTAAGACTATGGTGAAGTGGGGGCCACGTCCAGCACCAGAGCCGCCACCGCAGACAGATGCCCACCCAGACCCTCCCCAATAGGTTCAGGTTTTGCGGCCGTATGTTTCTATGTTTTGTTTGGTCAGGGTGTGATCTGAGTGGGCATTCTATGTTACATGTCTAGTTTGTCTATTTCTATGTTTGGCCTGATATGGTTCTCAATTAGAGGCAGGTGTTAGTCATTGTCTCTGATTGGGAACCATATTTAGGTAGCCTGTTTGGTGTTGGGTTTTGTGGGTGATTGTTCCTGTCTCTGTGTTTGCACCAGATAGGGCTGTTTTAGGTTTTCACGGTTCTTGTTTTGTTAGTTTGTTCATGTGTAGAGTCTTTATTAAAGAACCATGAATAGAAACCACGCAGCATTTTGGTCCGCCTCTCCTTCAACTCAAGAAAACCGTTACAGAGTGTCAGAGTGACCATCGGGTTCTTGGTCACCTCCTTGACCAAGACCCTTCTCCCCCGATTGCTCTAGGAAGAGTCTTGGTGGTTCAAAACTTCTTCCATTTAAGAATGATGGAAGCCACTGTGTTGTTAGGGAGCGTCAATGCTGCAGAAATGTTTTGTAACCCTTCCCCAGATCTGTGCCTTGACACAATTCCTTTGACCTCATGGCTTGGCATTTTTGCTCTGACATACACTGTCAACTGTGGGACCATATATAGGGAGGTGTGTGCCTTTCCAAATCATGTCCAATCAATTTAATTTACCACAGGTGGACTCACATCAAGTTATAGAAACATGATCAATGGAAACAGGATGCACTTGAGCTCAATTTTGAGTCTCATAGCAAAGGGTCTGAATACTTACGTAATTAAGGTATTTCTGTTTTTTATATATAATTGCAAACATTTCTAAAAACCTGTTTTCGCTTTGTCATTATGGGGTATTGTGTGTAGATTGATGACAATTTTTTAAATTGTAATCATTTTAGATTAAGGCTGTAACCAGGGTGGGGTAGGTTACTTTCTAAATGTAATCTGTTACAGTTACTAGCTACCTGTCCAAAAATTGTAATCAGTAACGTAACTTTTGGTTTACCCAAACTCAGTAACGGAATTTGAATACATTCTGTTACATTTAGATGACTTTCCCCTTAAGAGGAACAAGACAAAAATGTATGTTACCAATTGAACAACATCTATTACAAGATAAATCAATGTTAAAGTTTACATAGCTGGCCATATATGGAAGTTAAATTTGACTTTATAGGTTGGTTATGTAGGCTTCTTCTAACCCATCGCTTTCTACTACACATAATTGATTAAATTATATCTTTACATTAAAAACCAAAGTCTATCAGAATTCCAGTCATTCCAATAAATGTTATACCCCTTGATCTGCAAAGTTGGTCAAATCTTATTAAAAATGATTCAAAGCTGTAATGGCTGCCAAATGTGCTTCCTCCAAGTGTTAACTCTGGGGTGTAAAGTTATACGCAACCAGACATGTTGTTGTATTATTCATTTGGAAAATGTTCAGTCATTTTCTTTCACTTTGAAAATGTGGAGTAGGTTGTGTAGATCTGAAGGGAAAAAATCGAATAGAATTTTTAAAATGTAATTGTAAGGCAGAAAAAAATGGACATTGTGCAAGGGGTGTGTAGACTTTCACCAGGAACTGTATGTGTCTGATTTATTATCAACTTTCATCTTGTACGGTGTGACTTCATTTCATTCAATGCGTGAAATTGAAGTGTGAGTACCACCTCATACTGCACAGCAAGAAGCAGCACAGTTTATTTACCTCATCTTTGCAATTTTATCGTACATGCCCATATGCCAGCTGTCAAGCAAATCCTGTCTGAATGACATTTAAAAAAAAACATAAACCTTAGACCATGAAATCCTGTTAACTGTATGATACTGCGAGTGAAGCACCAGGTCAAAGGGGGTTGAAGTATAACAGAGCTGGTTTGGTGAACCACGCTCACGTAATCAGTAACCTTGCCTGAGACCTGAAGACTTGCGTTAGCTCACCAAGCAAACGCCTAGGTTTTTAGCTCAGCGGGCTAACACAGTCCCAGGAGACCGGAGTCAAGCCCAGCCGGTCACATATATCTACACAGCCATGATACGACCTGTTTACTTAGTATGCAGCTATTATCATCTCTCTCCACTGTGCGTTAGTCTGTTCCAAGGTAGGCCTTCATAATGCAGGCCTCACCACACGTCTCCTTATTTTAATAGACTTATTGAAATATACTGTGGATCCCAGTAGATAGGACCTCTGACCATCATTATAATGCCTTCGTGGGCTGTATAGATCTGGCAATGTCCACAGGCTCGCCAAGACATCTGCCGTCCAACATGGCAACATGAATAGGAGGCGTTGGCTTGAGTTCAAGTTCGAAAGAGTGAGACGGTCCCGTGCCTTTTGTTAGCGAGCAGCCTATTATCAGTGTGTGTGTGTGTGTGTGTGTGTGTGTGTGTGTGTGTGTGTGTGTGTGTTTATGGTTGCCACTGCCTCTATGGCCCCAGAATGGAGGGTAATGAGATACAGTTGTTATCGTTGTCGTGGAGACCCCCTCTGTCTATGATCCTTCTGGACAGTGTTTGTTAGAAGACAGGAATGATGCAAGTATTCACATGGGGCCTCATGTAAAAAAAAATATATCCCTGCAGTGGTCACACTTTACTTGAAGGGTACCTACTAAAGGACTTCATAACACATTCATAATTATATCTTAATTGTTTTGATTTAAAATCCAATTAAGTGAGTTGTGAAATTTTGTTAAGTGCAAAAAAACATTTAGCTTTTAAGGATATCCAGAAATGAAATTTAGCATTACTTGACACACACACACCACAGAATTTGGCGCCAACGCTGATGTATTTACCAGCTAACGAAGCTAACCAAAGCCCCTGGCCGGCAGGTCTGGAGGAGGCTTAAACATAGCCAGGATTCAGGATGGGTGCCAGGTCTTCTACCATTGACTATTGTGGCTACTTAATGAACCTACACAGAACTGACTGCTTCAATGTGCAGTGACAGATACGAGGTCCCTTGGATGATTTATTTATTTGCTGCACGTGGTTGTGATTTCCATAACATTACCTTCCCAAACCATGGTAAGTCGCACCAGTATGAAGACATTATGAAGCCCTCAATGTATGCCCACGCATGCGTCTTTCTCTCTATAAAGAGCTGTGGTGAAATGTATTAAGGTGATATAGTGTGCATATGCATAACTACAGAAGGATAACTAGGCATGGTGGACCCATTTGGACTTTGTTACCTTTTGACAGTACTCCCTGATAGGTCACTTTGGCCCCTTTGAAAAGACACCGTTAGAGACGATAGGAACTATGCTAGCAGGGGCGTAATGCTTTCAAACAACCATGAATCAAATCTTTGAATGTGTTGCACTAGGTAGGGACTATAAGAACTAAGATAGCCGGCAGGAAACAAAAACGGCAGTGGAGAAACATCCATATCTACATCTATCCATGAATCCAGAAACATTAAAAAACATCAGTGAAAATTACAGGCATCCATCTTGGCATACTGAAGCGGGTCCTGGCAGCCATCCCAGCATGCAGCAGCTAGGCCCTGTCTCTGTGATTGCGGCACCCTGTCTCCATCAGGAGATCACAAAGGTATTGGTGGGATTAAAAAATGGGCACTGCTGGCACATCCAGGCGGAAAAGGTTTTTCAGGGGGGGGGGGGGGGGGGGGCACTGCTCAATATGCGCTCCACCTGCGCCGCTCCAAGGCGCGTGCCAAGCACACGAGCTGGCAGGCTCTGCCAATCCCTAACTGATTGGAAGTTGCCATGGTGATATCAGGGAGGCTGGGGGATGAGGGAGATGGTAGCTGAGGGGGCGCAGGGTGTAAAAAATATCAACATGGTATTTTTTTAATTTAGAAAATTGGCAAAGGAAGTGTATTCTATGAATCACCATTAATAAGTCACATATGGGACGGAACATAATTACGCTTTTTTGGCTCTACGTACGGGCGATAAGGAATGGTGAGCTCCCCCCAAAAAGCTGATCTCATCAAAGACACTTAAGCTCTCCCGGTAGTCAGAGTGAAGATATGCGTAGATCTGATAATGGCCATTTAATGACGATATCTCTGAAGTTCATCGCTGAGCATAGAAAGAGGTGTTAAGAAGCCTTGAGCCATTGTTCATCAGAACTAGATCTGTATCCATCTGCCAGTCTGTTAATTATTAACTAAACCACCACTGGTGGATGGCAACCTAAAGAAATAGACCTTACATTTTTGCAGACACTCTTATCCATAGTGCCTTACAAGAGCAATTTGGGTCAAGTGCTTTTCTCAAGGACACATCAACAGCTTATTCACCTAGTCAACTCTGGGATTCGAACACAACAGCCTTTCGGTTACAACGCTCTTAACCACTAGGCTACCTGCTACCTTCTTGTCTGCTTGACAATCAGCAGCATATCATCTTCTCTCTGTCTCCAATACTCATGTTTATTCACAACCAAACCAGCCACTTTCCTTTCTCCTTCATTTGGTTATCGTGTTTTAGGTAAACAGATTCTCCCCTCTTTGGAGAGTGGGGCGATTCTGGGAGCCAGTGGAGGGAGAGAGACAGAGGGGAGCAGGAAATCTTACCCATAGCTTTTGATAACAAAATGGCCACCATCCAACTCCAGGCGAGAGCAGCACTTGGAGCTGCCAGGGGGCGCCGCAGCGCGTGATTCAGCTGGAATCCAATGCCCTCATCTGCATCAGAGTGAAGAACATAATTAAAATTGTTTTCAAGGCATAAAGTCCTTTGGCTAGAAATACCTGGCCCCCTTTTTTCAAGTGTTAGGTTAGAAGTTCCCTTAGGATAGATTCTAGGATTGATTGTGTACTTGGGGGATGAGTGTGTGGAGTGCTATGTGAGGAAAGATGTTTGATAGATTGCTTCAGAGACGGACCATAATACTAATGGCTCACACTGTTGATGAGTTTGGGTGAAAAAAAACCCAGCTAGCACATAATGTTCTGAGAACTATATGTTTCTTAAAGCTTGGTGGTTGTCCTGTGGTTATTTTGCATACAACCTTCCCACAATGTTCTGGGAATGGTGCGGATTGTTGCTTGGCTTTGGAACATTCTCTGCACATTTAAGGAACTTGACATTATTTTCTTGGTATTTCATTACTGTAACAGAACATTTCCTAAAAGTTCATTTACATTTAGGTAATGTCCTAGGAACGTTCTCCAACTGTTTGACACTGGGAATGTTCTTAAATAGTTCAGAGAACATTAAGAAACAATGTTCTTCTGTGGGAATTTCAATACTTCAGCATAAGATTTCCTACAGATTCATCATGGTTATTTTTAAAGTCAGGTCCTCAAATTGTTCCTAGAACGTTAAGAAAACATTCCATAGAAAACACAGGACAACTTTAGTTGCGTTCAGAGAACATTTCAAGAATTATATTTAAAAACATATACATTCCATTCTCAGCATCAACAAAACTCTGTATCCTCTATCTTAAGTGTGTTCAGATGTGTTAGCCATACCCACTAATTGGCCACATCTGCTCTTAATGAGTGCTTGTTTCCTTTGAAATGGGGTCTGTTTGAATAGACTAAAATGAACAGCTTTGTATGCTTAAAAAAACATGGCATGTTAGCTCTATCCTGGTGGCGAAGTGCACTAATTCCATTGCCTGATGACTCAAAGTGAATTATATCGCTGCCCTATGTTCACTACCTACTTCTGTCTGAGACTGCCATCATTGAAGTCATTTGTGGTGATGTCAAAATGAGGGGTGTTGTTCAAAACAAAGTCAGTGATTTAATCGTCTCTAACCAAGCAGAGTATCAAAGACACATTTTCAAGACGCTTGCTTGACCAACGTGTGTTTTGTCTCTAGCCCAACCCATTGGGTTCTGGGACCAATCAGAATCGTTAGAAATGTGTTTGCATGAGTAATGCCTAAGGAAATGCATTTCCATGTCTCCTATCTGTGCTTGGAGTTCAAAAAAGCTAGCAGTGTTACTAAAGGTCTTATTGAAACAGTAAAAGTTAAGGAAGTTATTCAAAAACCTCCAAATAACCTATCATTTCCTTTCTCAGAGCGTTAATAAAACCTCCCAGGAAAACTTGAAAGGATCCAGAGTAAAAAGTTCTCAGAACCTCCCTGCAACCTAAAAATAAATGGTCCAGAACAAGTGGAATTTTCACTTCGGTTCTCAGAATGTTTAAAAAATATGTTGAGTTTTACCAGGATACAAGCTAGTTAAAATGCAGCGTACATAGGCCTACACAAGACTATGAGAAAATTACCTGCGTTGTTATGCATATGAAGGTCATTCTCACAAAACTGGCATGACCAAAAAATTCTCTGGTGTTATTTTTCACAAAATGTCCTCTTCGATCACTGAGAATAGGATCTGTACTGATCTATTTCATAATTATTATGTTTTTTGATCATATATTATGCATTTTACCTACATTTTCACAACTAGCAATGCAAAAATTAAAGTACAAAAAAGTAAGAAACAATTAAACTTCGCATAGATTTTTTAACATTTCTCCCTTAATTAAAAGACATGAGTTAAACATAACACTGAAATGTTAAATATTTTTAACTCAATTATTAAAATCTATTTCGGAATCTAATCACTGTAACACAACCTATTTGGAATATTTTTGTTGTTGTCGTAACATGTTGTTTTAATGTACACATATTTGGATAAAGACTAAAAATAGTCTTACTATCAGATTAGCCAAAAATTCTCAAATATAGGTTTTATTTGTCCTAATATTTCCTAAATATTGGCGCGTTACGGTAATAAGGAACAAGTTCCGGAGATGAGACTGCACCTTTCAGTAATGACTGTTACATAGTTTGTCATTGGAAGAACTGTACTGGTCTCTATCAGAGATTCCATAATCTAACAAATCATCAAAGTGTGCAATTTGTTCATCCCAAATGACTTGCATAATACTAAAATCCCTGATCCATTTGTTTTATTTGATTATTTGGATCCCCATGAGCTTTTGCAGAAGCATCCTGCGTTACTTTTCCTGGGGTCCAGTAACAAAACACATACACTGATAGACAAGGTCAGTGAAACACATTTAAAATGCAACGATACACAAACAATACAACAACAAAAACAATACAAACAACTAAAAAATCATCTGTTTTCTTAAAGATCATTTTGCTGTTTGCTTGAGGAAGTGGAGATGAAAGGGAGTTCCACGCGATCATGGCTCTGTATTAAACTGTGTGTTGTCGTGAATTTGTTTTGGACTTGGGGACTGTGAAGAGACCCCTGGTGGTATCTCTTGTGAGATATGGGTGTCTGAGATGAATTTTATTCGCTTATGCAGACAATCTGGAATTTTCATCACAGTATTATTTCTCATAAAAACTAGGAGAATCAGTTCATCTCTCATCAACCCTCAACCAGGAAAGACTGCTGTGCATGTTGTTGATGTTAGTTCTGTATCTGCAGTTCAGGGCAAGGTGTGATGCTCTGTTTTGAGCCAGCTGCAGCTTTGCTAGGTCTTTCTTTGCTGCACTTGACGATATTACTGGACAGTAATCAACATGTGACAAGACCAGAAGCCTTTACAACTAGTATAGTAGATTTTTATTTACAGACATACCACTCCCCATCTCCACAACAACTTTGTCAATACGACTTGACCATGACAATTGACCATCCAATGTTCTACCCAGGAGTTTAGCTTCCTCAACTTGTTCAATGGTCACACACTTTCTGCACAACTCTAATTGAGGTTTAGGTCTTACAGAATGTTTTGAACCAAATACAATGCTTTCAGTTTTAGATGTATTTAAGACCTGTTTATTATGAATCACATATTCTGATACTGACTGTAACTCCTAACGTCATGAGCTCACTGGCTTTAGGTGCTGACATGTAGAGTGGAATCATCCGCATATATAGTCATTCTAGCTTTGTGTAAAACCAGTGGGAAACCATTTGTAAAAACAGAGAAGAGTAACGGCCCAAGGCAATTGCCGTTTGGGTCACCGCACTGTACATACAGCATCTGATGTTAGAGAAGCTTCCATTGAAGAACAGATAAGGTCTCTCTGGGTTCTATTGGATAAATGACTCTCCAACCATGTGATGGCAGGTTATGTAAAGCCATAGCAAGTGACAATATATGATCAATAACATCAAAGGCTGCACTGAAATCTGACAATAAAGCTCAACTATCATCTTATTATCCATGTATTTTAACCAATCATCTATCCTCTGAATAAGTGCAGTACAAGTTGAGTGCCCTTCTCTATGCGTGCTCAAAGTCAGTAGTTAACTAGTTCTTTTAAAAATAGCATTTTTAGGCAGTGGAATTACTTTAGCTTCCTTCCACGCCTGTGGACACACACACTCCTTTAGGTTTTGGTTAAAGATATAGCAAATAGGGGTGGCAATACAATCTGCTACCATTCTCAATAGCTTCCCATCATGGTTGTCTATACCTGGTTACTTATCATTATTGATGGATAACAATAGTTTTCCCACACTAACTTGATCAAATTCAAAACAGCAACACTTCTCTTTTATTATTAGATATTTTATTTAAAAAAATATGATGGTTCACTGTTCAATGTGGTCATTTGTGAGTTTTTCCACAGTTTTTCCAGCAAGTGGGGTGTCTCGCTTCCTCTTCTGTCTGTGGCTAGAGTTTTTTGCTTTAGCCTACGTTTGGCTGCCTGCCTGCCTATGCACCTCCACTTTTTTTTTTTACCAGCAAATTATCATAATCTATTGGATAATTGGCAAGTTTAATTTATTTTTGCGCTAGTCTTGCCTAAATGGTAAAATTGTGTGTAAAACGATTGCATTTTGGAACCCGGACACAACGGATAACGTTAGTTAGCGACACTCACAGCTATCAGTGCCAGAGTATGTGAGCGGAGCATGCCCAATTTGACTGGAGCGAGTTACAGAAAGGCTGGAGCGTGGCAAAATATTTTCCTCAAGAAACTGATAAAACACACAGGTGCAACATCAAGGTGCCTTACAAAGATGAGGAGGATGGAGAGCGGTGGTGTAGTGTGCACAACTAAATAATCATCGTGGAATCTGAAGACCGGTGAAAGCATGATGGTGTAAGTTATTACGTGCACATGCTAACAGAAAGGGACAAGGTGTTTAACTAGCTAAATGTGAGGTTTAGGTCTTACAGAATGTTTTGAACCAAATACAATGCTTTCAGTTTTAGATGTATTTAAGACCTGTTTATTATGAATCACATATTCTGATACTGACTGTAACTCCTAACGTCATGAGTTCACTGGCTTTAGGTGCTGACATGTAGAGTGGAATCATCCGCATATATAGTCATTCTAGCTTTGTGTAAAACCAGTGGGAAACCATTTGTAAAAACAGAGAAGAGTAACGGCCCAAGGCAATTGCCGTTTGGGTCACCGCACTGTACATACAGCATCTGATGTTAGAGAAGCTTCCATTGAAGAACAGATAAGGTCTCTCTGGGTTCTATTGGATAAATGACTCTCCAACCATGTGATGGCAGGTTATGTAAAGCCATAGCAAGTGACAATATATGATCAATAACATCAAAGGCTGCACTGAAATCTGACAATAAAGCTCAACTATCATCTTATTATCCATGTATTTTAACCAATCATCTATCCTCTGAATAAGTGCAGTACAAGTTGAGTGCCCTTCTCTATGCGTGCTCAAAGTCAGTAGTTAACTAGTTCTTTTAAAAATAGCATTTTTAGGCAGTGGAATTACTTTAGCTTCCTTCCACGCCTGTGGACACACACACTCCTTTAGGTTTTGGTTAAAGATATAGCAAATAGGGGTGGCAATACAATCTGCTACCATTCTCAATAGCTTCCCATCATGGTTGTCTATACCTGGTTACTTATCATTATTGATGGATAACCATAGTTTTCCCACACTAACTTGATCAAATTCAAAACAGCAACACTTCTCTTTTATGATTAGATATTTTATTTTAAAAAATATGATGGTTCACTGTTCAATGTGGTCATTTGTGAGTTTTTCCACTTTACTAGTAGAATAGTCATTGAAATGATTGGTGATATTGGAAGGTTTGGTTATGAATGACCCGTCAACTTCTCGATTTCTTCATTTACAGCATGCCAACCAATCAGCTGAGCAGCCTGACTTATTTGCATAATTTCTTTTAACAATATCATTTTTCAATTCATCATCAATACAGGGTGCTCTTAACAGTTCTCACAGTAAATGTCTTAACAGGTGCATGCGTGTCAACAATTAGCATGAATCGTTTTACAAATACTTCCAGTACTGCATCTGGATTCACTTCCTCACACACATCAGATCAACATACATTTTTCATCAACAAAAGAGTCCTGAGAAAGCATTTTGTATGATACCTTTCAATTACTTTAGGCCCAACCTTTGACACTTTGGCTTTCCTTGTTATTGCCACAATGTTATGATCACTACAGCCAATGGGAACTGATATTGCTTTGGAGCAAAGCTCCGCAGCATTAGTGAAGATATGATAAATACAAGTAGATGTCACAGATCCAACACTATTGGTATACACTCTAGTTGGTTGAGTGATAACTTGGGTCATGTTACATATTAGTCACAATTAGAAGCATCTGCTTGAGAGGACCGGTTAGTTACTAAGCAGTCAATGTTCAGGTCACCCAGAAAATAGACCTCTCTGTTAACATCACACACACACTATCAAGCATTGCACACATATTATCCAAATAATGACTGTTGGCACTTTGGGGCCCATAGGGGGATATGGTCAAACGGCATAACACAATAGGTAACTGTGAATCAGGTAAAACATTAGGGGATATCCTCCATTAAACACCCACACCAGTAAGAAAAAGTGGACAGAACTTATGCAAAGATGTTGCACAATGTTGTACGTCAAGTCATCTTTTTAGTCAAAGTATGATATATTTGGGCTTGAAGTTCCAATTTGCGCCAATGACGTGTCTTTTCCTATGAAATGACGTGTACATTATTTTTAGACTACAATTTCGTGGTTGGGGTTTATTTGAATGGTACCACCCACCAGCATGGCATTGTTTAATAATCAGAAACATCTGCAAAGTTAGCAGTGCGCTGAGTAATATAATCGATCATCTTTGGCTACAGCAAAGATGGTGGATAAACGAAGATAGTTCACTCAGGTCGTTTGCAATAGCAGCTGGGTCATGTCTACTTAGTTCATTGACTTTCATTGAACCAGAAACAGCAAGTGGGGTGTCTCGCTTCCTCTTCTGTCTGTGGCTAGAGTTTTTTGCTTTAGCCTACGTTTGGCTGCCTGCCTGTTTATGCACCTCCACTTTTTTTTTTTACCAGCAAATTATCATAATCTATTGGATAATTTGTCAAGTTTAATTTATTTTTGCGCTAGTCTTGCCTAAATGGTAAAATTGTGTGTAAAACGATTGCATTTTGGAACCCGGACACAACGGATAACGTTAGTTAGCGACACTCACAGCTATCAGTGCCAGAGTATGTGAGCGGAGCATGCCCAATTTGACTGGAGCGAGTTACAGAAAGGCTGGAGCGTGGCAAAATATTTTCCTCAAGAAACTGATAAAACACACAGGTGCAACATCAAGGTGCCTTACAAAGATGAGGAGGATGGAGAGCGGTGGTGTAGTGTGCACAACTAAATAATCATCGTGGAATCTGAAGACCGGTGAAAGCATGATGGTGTAAGTTATTACGTGCACATGCTAACAGAAAGGGAAAAGGTGTTTAACTAGCTAAATGTGACATTGTAGCGAAGTATTTATCAAAGAACAAATCAGATCTCTTAAACGTTTCGTTCATTTTCGTTCTATTATCTCTACAATAGGCCTGACATGTTCTCTTTCAAGGAGCTTTCAGTTTTGATAGCGTTGTTTTGCCTAAAACCCTTTAGGCCTACCTAATAAATATATATAATTAAAAAACACATCCCTGCCCAGCCTGGCAAGAGTTGCGCGAAGGGTGTTTGGCATCCCCAGTCTGCAAGCACTCCAGCCACCATTGCATAAACCTGAAGCCAAACTCGTGTTTGTAAAAGTAAATTCAAAGGCATTGTAGACTGAGCCTAATAAGGCATTACGTAAGTCATGGCCTATATGCGCAATTTATAGACTAATGATTTAATACAATGAAATGTTTAAATACTGAGCGCTTAATGTTCCTGCCACCCTAGTGTGCCTACTCACAATTTATTTATTTGTAGGCTATAGCCTTCAAATGATTTAAATAAAAATAATATAGCCTAAAGTAATTTATTTTCGTTCCTTAGGCTACCTGTCTGGCCCCTGGCCTATTTAATGTTTATATGCAGTGTAATGTGACATGTAACCTATTTGAAATGTCTTACAGGCACCTTTTCATGTTGTTTATTAAAATAATTTTCATTAAAATCACATGGTTTGGTTTCAATACTTCAAAACCAAATGGTAGATCCAGGTCGTCACAAAAATAGATGGCTGTTGGTTAAATGGTGATTTTAATTAAGTGAACGAATTTGGAGCATTTTGTTCTGTGAGCAAGGAGCGTTTTTTCGCGGAATTGTTGATAAGGCTGTGGAGCGCAGGCGCGGTGCTGCTCTGTGAGATATAGGATTTCCGACCGCTCAACTCTGTCACATATTTTGGTCAGTGCGCTACTTGTTATTTCTCCACCCCCAATTCGTGAATATGTATTAGCAGCCTGCTTCATTTTTCGAAGGTGGAACCTAAAGGACCATTTCTGCCGTCGAAATAGATGCGGCATTGCCCTCTAGTGGGGGCCTTTAAGTGGTGCGATTGCGCTTTGCTGAAACGCATACTGCCGATTGCGTCTTAAAGTAAGTTAAATGGTGTTTAAACACACCATATTTCTTGACAAGCCCTACGTAAATCAAATTACCAACACAGCACACCCAATGACTATACATTCAAATTTGCTTAATATCATTACCGAAATTAAGCTTCTCATTACTGAAACAGACCGTAAAATGGTGTGGTGATGAGAATTGTGTTTTTAATCCAGACGCATTTCGGTATAGAGAATTTGAGGTGAAAATGTCCAAATTCAGGGCAATTTTTTTAAATGTTTGCCTAAAACTACCCATATTGGTCTAGTTAATTTTTGCAGATGCATCATGGCTTTGTAACTCAATTGGCTACAGACATGTTTAAAACTGGTTTCATGAGAATCACCATGAGTGAACCTTTAATCCTGACTGCAGTGCTGGAAAATATTAATTGTGTGTTGTGGCTTATTTGATTGTTCAGCTGTGGTCTAGTGTGAACAGATAATACCCTAATCTAAACTGGGGCTGTGGGCAGAAATCCAGGCACCCAAAGATAAACCTAAACAAACACACATTCAACATGATCAATTCAAAGTCCATTGCATTTAAAGTCATTTTTCTACCACGTAATTTCTGCCCTCAATGTTAGAGAAATCCCCCACATGGGCCACCATCTTGCACACGATTAGTTGGACGTTGAGTCAATCCATTATTGCACGTGTGTAAGGCTAATTGGCATGGTTGTCATAGAGAAACCTGCTAATACATGTGAGAAGCAAACCTTTAGACGTCACAGGAGGGGCATGAGGAAGACCTAAGGGAGTGTTAGGCCTCCTGGGGAAAAATGTTTGAAGAGTGTCAACATGTTGTGTCTCTGGACCTCTGTCAGCAGTTATTAAACAACAAACAATTTATTAACCCTTTATTCAAAAACGATCAGCCTTTTAAAAATCGTCAGCACCCCTCTGTGGAAAACAAGTAGAACTGCACCATCACCACTAGGTGATAGGCTTGGAGACTGAAATATAACATAAGATACACAGTATGAAGAGTATTGCACCTTTCATTTGCATTTAAAGGTTGCAACTCTGTAATTTGACTCCTTCCTTGTGAGGACATAATTGCTACACTGTGGCAATTGTCCCATCAAATTACTAGTATGTTTTGTGCTCCACCCCAATCCCCGGTCAGGCGAAGCAGATTTATTGAAAATGCAGAGCCGCCACCTCCCTCTTATGAACTGACCTGCAGTGGAATAAGCCAACCCCCCTCGTCGCCAGGCCCGTCCCCTGGTCTAAACCAGCCTCCCCTTGCCACTCCTCGACTCTCCGCTACTCCAACAGCTTGAACACGCCTGGGCACTGCTTTACAAAAGGCCTCAGCAGAGGAGGAACTATTAATCTCTCCAAAGCCTCAAGAGAGAGCCGCTGGTAGGGCCGCTGTGAGGCCCCTGGAGCCCCTGACAGAGCTTAGAGCCCAGTGCTCCACAGTGGGGACCACTGGGTCTTCGTTTGGCCCCTGATCAAACAGACTGGGACAGGACAAGGGCACAAGACTATGTACCTGTGCCATTTGGCAGATGGATGTCACTGTGTTTGCCAGGGCTGAGCCATGCCCTAGAGAGACTGAGCAGAGGTGGCATAATGCAGAGGGTTGGTTGTGGGGACTCGGAAAAGGCAGGGATCTGGCTCTCTGAGACATTTTGACCCCAACAAGGTAGTGCAGCTTAAAAGATAATTAAAAACTATTGAGAGAAAAAAACCTAACGCCAGGTAAGTCTCTGCAGCTGTCACCTTAAAAATACTGATATTGTGATTCCTGGCTATAGCCAACTTCTGCTTGTAATGAAACCCCAATTACCAATCAATCATAATTACAGTGATCTACACCAGGACATGGACACAACTCTTCAATTGTACACATCTGGGGCTGGACACCTATTTCACACCTCCTGACTTAAGTCTATTCAATTTATGGTGGCTGCAAACCGGAAATGCTGCTCAGAACAGCTCATTCTCTTCCTGGTAAGAGGTTCCCGTATTCTCTGTGTGCTATGTGGATTAGGAGATGAGAGAATGCCACAGACTGTGAAATTGCAAGATATTTATCAGGGTTGCAGCTGTGCTCAATCCTCAGCCTTAATCCTGCCAGGGCACAGAGAAACAACCCAAGTGGGAGTCACAGGAAAGTGTGTGTGTAAGAGGGGGGTCACCAATGGGGAAAGCTCCAAGTACTTGCTTCTGCAGAGTTGCTTGAGTGCCCTTCTCCGTTAAATGCCAGGGCTACCTTGAAAACTAGAGTTCTAACTCAATCGGACTCACCTGTTAAAATAAAGGATAAATCAAATACAATTTAATTAAGTTTAGTACTATAGATCATTTTCAATGAGTGTCTACAAAGTCATAATGCTTTTCAATCATTTCTGCTCCAGGGGAAATCTAGCAAGGTCAGATTTTTTTTTTTTTAACAAAAAGGTGAACTATCTTAACAGCTTGAATCAGAGCATCTTGATTTTAGCTTGGTTGAGCCAAGCATCATAGATCTATGGAATGACAGTTGTAAGGTCCGCTGTATCTACAACTTCTAATGCTTTTGGGGGAAGTATATCTTGTTGTGTAGTTATCAACAGTTTGGCAGCACACCATCAACTTTAAACTCACCGTGAAAAACAGAATCTCACAAATTCTCACCCAGGCAAATGAGAGATGTCATTCATAAATGAATTGCATTCATGCTAAAGTGATGTCCAAAGATTTGATGGAAACATATTTGTATTATTAGTTTTATGTTGACAACACAAAATAACCTTTTCCTGTAAAAATCTCCCTCTTTCCTAGCTGTGCGGCATGAAACAGTTATGCATGATGAACCATGGTCTACCTCCACCACCACCGTGCCCTGACAGGGAAGACAGAAGGAACTATGCTCAGCAGGTGACAGACAAACATATGTCTCTGATGCCACGGGGTCTTGCAGCCTGAGCTGGATCATCTCCAAAGGCTAACTGGCAGGACCAAGTAGGAAGGATGGGCTTTAATGCAGATTATTCGCAAAGAGCAATGGTCGATCACGAGAACGGCACCCAGTGTGTACCCAGCTGCTTGGTTGGCAAACGGCTCCGACTGATGCCAGGGTTTCTAGACAAGGGGATCTGGTTGAGCAGGCAACCGTTGTGGAACGTTGTATTAGACATGCCATGAATAGAATATGTGATTCCTTATTCTACATATTAAAGGGGCATGTTTGTTCTACAGATTCTATTTCTATGTGAACATTACACATTGTACCCGTCTGATTGCGACCCAAGCCAGGGGTTTGTGTTTTACCCTGTATTAGTTAAAATTCCCCACAAAAGACAACATGCTTTGCAACAAGCCATTTTCCCTTTTATTTAAACCCATTCCGGCTGCTGTATTGTACCGCTGTGTCAATGAACCAGTGCTTTGGTACGACAGCATCAGTTCTTTCAGTAGTCACCATCTCCAATAAGAACAAAATCCTTAAAACCCTGTATGGCTTCCATGCTTATCATTATGCACCCCAAACGTTCACAACCTCAATTAACATGAATTTAAAAAATCATCCATCATAGACTTGGACCAGTGACTAACCTGTAAATCACTGCATTGTGATGCTGCCCTCTGGCTGCAGATGCCTGTACTGCAAGGAGCTGAACAGAGGTCGCCCCTGCATGGTTAACTTCGGGGTGATGTTTCCCCTATGTACAGATTTTGGATCAGATTGCCTCCCCCAATCCAATCCTTAACCATTAGTGGGGGAAATTCTAAACTGACCCAAGATCATAGTCTAGGGACAACTTTGTCCCACTCACCATGAACTGATAGAGAAACAGACCTCTGAGAACCCTTCGGTCTATAATGTCGACAGTATACTGTACATTTTTTTTCAGCAGTTCCCAAATCCAGTCTTCCAGTACTCACCTGATTCAACTCATTGAGGGCTTGATGATTAGTTGGTTCAGGTGTACTCGTCCGGGGCCACAACAGAAATACGTGATGTTGGGGGTATTCAAGTACTGGAGTTGGGAAACGCTTATGTGACTGTTGCCTATTTCTTCATTAATCTGTTTTTTGTTCCAGCTGCATGTGAGTAGTAGAACCAGATTATATGGCCTAAAGGCCTCCCAATTTTTAGAATTCAAACTGCTATGTATTGGGTCTTGAAGAATATCACTTAGACATGTCTCAAGGGGTCCCCAGATCCTCAAAAGGTTCTACAGCTGCACCATCGAGAGCCTCTTTTCTTTTCTCTGTATACATCAATGATGTCACTCTTGCTGCTGGTGATTCTCTGATCCACCTCTACGCAGACAACACCGATCTGTATACTTCTGGCCCTTCTTTAGACACTGTGTTAACTAACCTCCAGACGAGCTTCAATGCCATACATCTCTCCTTCCGTGGCCTCCAACTGCTCTTAAATGCAAGTTAAACTAAATGCATGCTCTTCAACCAATCGCTGCCCGCACCTACCCGCCTGTCCAGCATCACTACTTTGGACGGTTCTGACTTAGGTATTTGTAATTGTTAGACTGTAAAGGTTAGACTGTAAACTCTCCTTCCAGACTCACATTAAGCATCTCCAATCCAAAATTAAATCTAGAACCGGCTTCCTATTTCACAACAAAACATCCTTCACTCATGCTGCCAAACATACCCTCGTAAAACTGACTATCCTACCGATCCTTGACTTCAGCTCTGTAATTGACAAAATAGCCTCCAACACTCTACTCAGCAAATTGGATGCAGTCTATCACAGTGCCATCCATTTTGTCACCTAAGCCCCATATACTACCCACCACTACGACCTGTATGCTCTCGTTGGCTGGCCCTCGCTTCATATTCGTCGCCAAACCCACTGGCTCCAGGTCATCTATAAGTCTTTGCTAGGTAAAGCCCCGTCTTATCTCAGCTCACTGGTCACCATAACAGCACCCACCCGTAGCATGCTCTCCAGCAGGTATATTTCACTGGTCACCCCCAAAGCCTATTCCTCCTTTGGCCGCCTTTCCTTCCAGTTCTCTGCTGCCAATGACTGGAACGAATTGCAAAAATCACTGGAGCTGGAGACTCATATCTCCCTCACTAACTTTAAGCATCAGCTCACAGATCATTGCACTTGTACATAGCCCATCTGTAAATAGCCCATCCATCTACCTCATCTCCATATTGTTATAACATTTTTTGCTCCTTTGCACCCCAGTATCTCTACTTGCACATTCATCTTCTGCACATTTATCACTACAGTGTTTAATTGCTAAATTGTAATTACTTTGCCACTACGGCCTATTTATTGCCTTAACTCCCTAATCTTACCTTATTTGCACACACTGTATATAGATTCTTTCTATTGTGTTATTGACTGTACGTTTGTTTATTCCATGTGTAACTCTGTGTTGTTGTTTGTGTCACACTGCTTTGCTTTATCGGTCGCAGTTGTAAATGAGAACTTGTTCTTAACTGGCCTACCTGGTCAAATAAAAAAAATAATCCTGACCGGTTGCATCACTGCCTGGTATGGCAATTGCTCGGCATCTGACCGTAAGTCGCTACAGAGGGTAGTGCGTACGGCCCAGTACATCACTGGGGCCAAGCTGCCTGACATCCAGGACCTAATATAATAGGTGGTGTCAGAGGAAAGCCCATAAAATTGTCAGACTCCAGTCACCCAAGTTATAGACTGTTTTCTCTGCTACCACACGGCAAGCGGTACCGAAGCCAAGTCTAGGCCCAAAACAGCTTCTATCAACAGCTTCTACCCCTAAGCCATAAGATTGCTGAACAATTAATAAAATCGCCACCGGACAATTTACATTGACCCCCCCCCCCCCTTTTGTACACTGCTGCTATTCGCTGTTTATTCGCTGTTTACCAGTGCACCCTGTATACCGCCTCGTTACTGTTATTCTTATTGTGTTACTTTTTATTTTAGCCTACTTGGTAAATATTTTCTTAACTCTTCTTGACCTGCACTGTTGGTTAAGGGCTTGTAAGGAAGCATTTCACGGTAAAGTCTACACTTGTTGTATTCGGCGCATGTGACAAATAGTTTGATTTGAGCTGAGGTCAACTGTATTGTTTTTCCTTGTCCACTAGAGGGCGGAATATGACTTATAATTAACTATAGGCCCCGTAGCCTTACTATTTGTTACTAATGTTTCTTATTTCATTAAAGGCATAGTCTACTAAATGCAAACTGGTTGGCCCCAGATGGGTGGTGATGTAGACTATAGCGCAGTGGTTGTCAAATCACAGAGATTTCAAATACTGGAAAACAGGATTTGTAACCTTCATGCAGAGGGGTATACTACAAAGACGGTTCAAGGAGTTAGCCTGCTAACTTGCCCCAAAAATCTGAAATATATCATTTTTTGGGAAAGATAAGCTTTAAATGGGCACGGTCTACTTAATTCAACAACCAAAAACACATATCGAAGTTCGGCTTTCAATAGTTATTTCAGGTTGTTTATCACAGTTAGCCAGATAACTAACGGATTATTCTTTGAAGTATATTTTGGTGGTCATATTTAGTACCACAGCTCCCTCTGGTGTACTTATTGTGCTCAGCAATTCACAGGTGTCCCGAGATGTCACACCTGTCTGTATATGGATGGTTGAGTCATAGCACTGCTGCTTGTATGAACAAAACTCTGAAAACACATACGATTGCATGACATGTATTACAAAAAAATAACTTAACGAATACCTTAATGAACATAGTCATAAAGGTCATACATTTTTATAGAACTGATATGCTCATCTTTATGTTACATTTGACCATTTATCAATGTCTTGTTATTGGGATGCAGGAAAGCAAAATATGCTAATTATATCTTAAAGAACCTGATATTTCAAGGTAGAGTCGGCGATATGATGCAGATGGACAAAGTCAACAGCATAGTGGGTCAATTTCTGCAACAACTAAGAACGTTGGAGCGCGAGGATAAACTGAGAGCAATATCTGCGGTGCTGCTTGTGCAACGTCCTTTCGCTGTCTCTACTTTTAAAATCCATCTGCAAACGAAAATTATTCAACAGTCATACTAATGATTAAACACTCAAACTTCTCAAAGAAGCTAGGAAATGTCCGCAGCATTGTCTGGCACCCGTGCAAATACCTTCTGTGGTCCAAGGTCATTGATGACGGCCTTCATCTCATCTGAATGATAGAGCCGGGTGTGTCTGTTGTCCCTTATGTCTCTGCTCTTGCAGATTACTAGTTGAGGGGTGGAGATGATGTAGTTAATTATTATTTGCCCACGAACATTCGACCACCCATCAGAGATGATTGCAATAGTCTGCTTTCTCTATGATTTGCTTGACCTTCACTTGAACTCTGTTGAACTCTGCATCCAGCAAATGAGTAGAGAAAGCATGTCTGGTTGGAGGGGTTCATGCTGTGTGAAGAACATTTAGAAATCTCTTCCAATACACATTACCTGTGAGCATCAGAGGTGAACCAGTTACATACACAGCTCGAGCAAGACATTCATCAGCATTTCTCTGACTAGGTTCTTCCATTGAGTCAAAAAAACTTCTGATTCATGAGCTGTTGCTATTGATAAGGTGTCTGATTCTTCATTTTCACCTCGAATAGAAGTAGAGGGACTTTTGCCAGAGGTTGCTTGTTGTAAGCGCTGAGGGATATTTATGCACTTGGCCAGATGATTCTGCATCTTTGTTGCATTCTTCACATATGATTTGGCACAGTACTTGCAAATGTACACAGCTTTTCCTTCTACATTAGCTACAGTGAAATGTCTCCACACATCAGATAGTGTCCGTGGCATTTTCCTGTAAAGATTAGAAGAAAATTGGTAATAAAAAAACAAATACAATTCCATGTACAGATAAATAGTTAACCAGTTAGATTAAACAACTCCTTTGTAAGATAAATGTTTTAAAATGAAACATGTATGGAAACGGGTGAATTAACACTCCTCAGTTAGCAGGCTCAAGCAAGCTAAAACCCACATGATAGCAAAAACTACCTAGCAGAAATCGTTAACAAGTTAGACATTATTTAAACACCCTTTGCTGTAGGTTACTATTTACTAATTAACAAAAAAATCATGTCATATAAAATATATTCACCCCACCCAGTATTGTAATCAAATCTTATCAGAAAGCATGTAGTCCTTGGCTCAGACAGTAGTGTGGGCTCAATAGCATTAGTGTGCAAGATCTTGAGAATCAGCTGTACATGTGATGGAAGAGTGCACTGCACCCGTTCTGCCAGTCACATTCTCTTAAAGGTCCGACACATCCCTGGGTCACTGCTCTTTTCAGTTTGCTGCAGCTAGCGACTGGAACGAGCTGTAACAAACACTCAAACTGGACAGTTTTATCTCAATCTCTTAATTCAAAGTCTCAATCATGGACACTCTTACTGACAGTTGTGGCTGCTTTGTGTGATGTATTGTTGTCTCTACCTTCAAATCAAATTTTATTGGTCACATACACACTCGAACTCGAACCAGCCAGTTTATAATAATAAATGAAGTCATTTTTGAGAGACCGTAAGACAACCCCTAGTGATCTTGTCAAGGGGTTCGAAGCTCTTGGCTTAACAGTTAAGGTGTTGGCTTGACAGTCGCTGGATACCGGTTAGAGTCCCGGTCTGGGCTAGACCCCAAATTCACAACAGTAATTATCAATTAGCTTTTAAGTATGCAGATGTATTTACAGTGAATGAAAAGGCATGAAAAACTAACAGCAGACACCAATCTCTCTCTCTCTCTGAATGTGAAGCATTTTGAAGGACTTACTGGGTGTGTGGTGGATGATGTTGAGTGTATAAGAGAAGAGAAAGAGGGCTGTTGAGCCATTGTAACTGTACTGCATGTGGCTCTCTACTCTCTTTCTGCAATGTCACTTTCACGCCACTTTAATGACGGAGAAGTTAGACTTTATATTAAGGAATGTAAAAATTCCCTCTGCCAAGATTGTCATTTGTAGACTAATCACCATCATCAAGATGAGCTGTGGGAATTACAACTACAAAACTCTTTGTTACAAATCGTGCTATTATTTGATGTGTGCCCAATGGGACTACAACTAGAAGGGTAATTAGGACTTCAATCTTCTGCATAACGTTTAGAAACATTTCTATATTGCGGCCTTATTGGCTCTGGCATAATATTGTAAGGTCACAATCAGTTAATTAGCTAGCTGGTCAACTAGCTTACCTAAACAACAGTTTGTGTCAATTATATGAAGTCCCTTGATGTTAGCTGTGACTGCTTACAGTATGTCAAATGTAAGCACATTGTTAAACGTCACTGTAATGATCATATGTAAACTCAGCAAAAAAAGAAACCTCCTCTCACTGTCAACTGCATTTATTTTCAGCAAACTTAACATGTGTAAATATTTGTATGAACATAAGATTCAACAACTGAGACATAAACTGAACAAGTTCCACAGACCTGTGACTAACAAATGGAATAATGTGTCCCTGAACAAAAGGGGGTCAAAATCTAAAGTAACAGTCAGTATCTGGTGTGGCCACCAGCTGCATTTAAATACTGCAGTGCATCTCCTCCTCATGTACTGCACCAGATTTGCCAGTTCTTGCTGTGAGATGTTACCCCACTCTTCCACCAAGGCACCTGCAAGTTCCCGGACATTTCTGGGGGGAATGGCCCTAGCCCTCACCCTCCGATTCAACAGGTCCCAGACGTGCTCAATGGGATTGAGATCGGGGATCTTCACTGGCCATGGCAGAACACTGACATTCCTGTCTTGCAGGAACTCATGCACAGAACGAGCAGTATGGCTGGTGGCTTTGTCATGCTGGAGGGTCATGTCAGGATGAGCCTGCAGGAAGGGTACCACATGAGAGAGGAGGATGTCTTCCCTGTAAACGCACAGCATTGAGATTGCCTGCAATGATAACAAGCTCAGTCCGATGATGCTGTTACACACCGCCCCAGACCATGACGGACCCTCCACCTCCAAATCGATCCCGCTCCAGAGTACAGGCCTCGGTGTAACGCTCATTCCTTTGAAGATAAATGCAAATCCGACCATCACCCCTGGTGAGACAAAACCGCGACTCTTTTTGCCAGTCTTGTCTATAGCGCTGTCTTAGGCATCTCACAGTATGGACATTGCAATTTATTGCCCTGGCCACATCTGCAGTCCTCATGCCTCCTTGCAGTATGCCTAAGGCACGTTCACGCAGATGAGCAGGGACCCTGGGCATCTTTCTTTTGGTGTTTATCAGAGTCAGTAGAAAGGCCTCTTTAGTGTCCTAAGTTTTCATAACTGTGACCTAATTGCCTACAGTCTGTAAGCTGTTAGTGTCTTAATGACCGTTCAACAGGTGTATGTTCATTAATTGTTTATGGTTCATTGAACAAGCATGGGAAACAGTGTTTAAACCCTTTACAATGAAGATCTGTGAAGTTATTTAGGTTTTTACGAATTATCTTTGAAAGACAGGGTCTTGAAAAAGGGACATTTCTTATTTGGCTGAGTTTAGTAGGCTACAGTATCTCTCCCAAGTGTGGAATTGTGATAGCCATGTATCCTGCCTCATCAACAAAAATGATTTAGAATGTTAACGTAGACATTTTCATCGGCCTCTGTTGTTGATGGTGCTCGCTCTCAGCTGGCATAGTTTCCCCTGTGGAGTTACAATCCATTAGATAGGGCAACCAATCCATTAGATACAGCAACCAATCCATTAGATACGCAAACCACACCAAGGCAAAATGCACAACATAACACTGGCCATGTACTCGTGGATGAGTACTGTTCAAAGCACACAGTTCCTTATTTGAGCCCTTTGAGGCACGCCTACGTTGAGAAGAGATGTCTTGAATTCTATTGTTGTTGACGTCTGTGAGCAGGAAGTATCACACTGTGCACGATGGTCATATTATTGAGTCTACATTTAAGGTTGATGGCACTTGTCCTGGTGAGCAGAAACAGCAGACTAACGTCCCCACATTATTATCTTTGGACCCTCTGCCAGTCACTGAACCTCTCCAGAGGCTCGTCCATACTGAGTGACCCTCTCTTCACCTTCTCCTGTAGCTCACTCAGCAGCTCCAGCCCAAGCGGCTGGTTGGGCACAAACGTGTCATGGAGGAGATGTTATTCTATAGCGCGTGGGTGAGACAACAGAGTGAAAAGGAGACTAAAATCAATCCCTTTCCACCGGGTGTTCAGTAGCAAATCATTTTCCGGTTTGGCAGAACTTGTCAATAGACTATGGAGTGATAAATAATTTTAATGGCAGTAATACTGCTCTATATACTATATACTGCCCTACTGTATTCAACCATAAATGCAGACCTACAGGAATATACTTTATGGCTGTTGTCTGGCCTTGCCTAGTGGCTTGAGAATATAGTGTTTCAGTATTGCCCTGTGACATTTTCTTCTGGAACACTGAAAACACAGAACACATACTACCAGACACAATCCAGACATGACACTACAAATGCTGATGCTGAGTTTTTCCCCCTCTACCCTAATAAGTCTATTTCACGCCATTCACAAGATGGCGCCATTCCACAGGAATAGCACAGAGGTAGGCTAATGTACACAAATAGACAGGATAAGTGCATGTTTGGAAAAATACTGATTTATTATGGTGAATATTAGTGAATTTCATAGTAAAATGTATAAGTATGTAGCATGTTCATTTAATTTGAGATAAGATGGCATTCATGCGAGAGCCGCTATGCATACAGATCCATGAAGCTGAATTGAATCAGATTGAAGGATACACTCGCTGAGGGAGGCACTAAGCTGTTGACAGGGGTGATGGTAATGGAGCCTCTTTATGGTTCTGGCCCAGTCATCCGCTCAGATTTCAAAGCTTCATTTACCTCCTGTAGATACACCCCACCCACTTGTACGCACAAGCATACCCACATGTACTGTACCCACTAACACACTCATAGGTTGAATCCAAAATGTTACCTATATAGTGCACTTCTTTAGAGAATAATAGGTTGCCATTTCAGACAGACATATTCCCTCATGCACACATGATCCTTCCTCCACATACGGACTACGATTGTCTTACTAGTCAGAACAGCAGATAAACTAAACGTATGTCCATTATTTCCAGCGGTGCAGTGCACTCAAGCATTAGGCAAAGTCCATAATCCTCCAGTCCAACTCCCTCCAGTGTCTTTAAGTCAGGCCCATCGCTGACACATTCACTAGAGGCAATGTGATCCATATGCGGATGAAATTCCCCACTGTATTAATGTGTGGATATCTCTGGATCCCCTACTCGCCCTCTCCCATGCTGTGTTGTCTCATGTCAGAGGATATGAACGATGGAAAACACATGTAATGACTGATGCCGGCTGACTTGGCCTGAGACTGGCCCAGATCGGTTGCAGATGGCAGGCCAGTAGTTGCGCATTTGTTATTGAGGCATTTGTAATGCAGTGTCTTCTGCTTTAGCTGGGCTTCGGGTTCTATGGGCCGGGCTGAAAGCTCACAGAGAGGTGTCAGCTCACACAATAATGTCACATTCATTCCCAAGAGAGAGACTTTTGGGCCTTTTATACTGCAGAATGGTGGTAAGTGCTGGTTATGGGAACTCCATGTTTTTAAGAGTCTTCAAATAGGACAGATAACTCTATAGTTGAATGGAGGACCAGCCACTGCCTGACTCACTTACAGAAAAACACACAGACTGATGACCAAGCATTACATTTTCTCCTGTCCAACCCCAACCAAGGTATCACATTTCCCACAAAGCACTGAGGGAGTTTAAGATCCAGTCCACGGTTCAAATGGAGGGCTAAGAATTGGAAAGTAAGGCATAGTTTTTTGGCAGAGAAAGAAAGAGAGAAAACAAGAACACAAATGATTTATAAACCCTTAACAATATGAGTCTCTTTCAGTAGCTTCCTCCTCTTGTATTATTTACACAGCTGAAACTGAACATTTAAATATCACATGCCAGAGAATCTGAATGTGTTTTTGTAACAGTCAATCCTGTCATAGCGGCCCTCGCATGCTAGTTTCACATCTGCTACACATTCCCGTTTGTTGAGGAAATCTCCAGACTTTTCTCAAAATGTATTGCATATCACCAGATACATACCAACAGTCTAGGAGCCAACTTACCTTATTAAAAAAACTGTTGCATTACAATAGAGCCTGATTTTCTATCACTCATGCTCAATGCTCACTAGTCACAGGCAGCATAAGCATACTAGCTGCACAGGGGCATATTCAGTAGGGCACAATGTAGCAAAAATGTTTTTAAATGGAAAAAGACAACGACCGTTCTCAATGACCATAGGACAGGTTCATGTAGAACCTTCTCCATCTCACTTTGTTTTCTCCTGTTTCGTACCGATTGATCACAACACAGCTTGCACCTACCTTGAGCGAGGAAGGGGGCGCTGTCTTTTTTGACAGACGGGTGGTCTCGGGCGCTGGTGCTCGGTTAGCAATAACTACAGCAATGCTGGAGGTCAAGATGGTGTCGTCCTGTTCAACATTTACGCCCAGCAGCGAGTACACGTCCTCCTCCTCATCCTCCCCCAGCTCATCCCCCTCCAGTCTCGGAGTGTCTTGAGCACTAGTATTCCCTACAAAGTATCAAATCAAATTGTACTCGTCACATGCTTCGTAAACAACAGGTGTAGACTAACAGTGAAATGCTTATTTACTGGCCCTTCCCAACAATTCAGAGAGAAAGAAAATAGAGAACTAATAGAAAAGTAAAAGACACAATAAAATACACTGATTAATGACAACTTATTTACACAGTGTACCAGAACCGAGTCGATGTGCAGGGGTTAATTGAAGTAGATAATAAACAGTAGCCACAGCGTATGTGATGAGTCAAAAAGGGTTCATGCAGATAATTGAGTAGTTAACCAAATAGGTACCCGGACTAACTATATAGCAGTCTTATGGTAGCAGAGAGAACTGGATGACTGGAGTCTGACCATTTTTAAGGCCTTCCTCTGACACCGCCTGGTGTACAGTACCAGTCAAAAGTTTGGACACACCTACTCATTCAAGGATTTTTCTTTATTTTTTATATTTTCTACATTGTAGAAATACAATAAAAATACCCTCCGGTACTGGAGATCACTATGATCTATTGCAGGGGTATTAAACTCTTACCCTACGAGGTTCAGAGCCTTCTGGGTCTGTTCTATCTGTATTCCATAGATTAGGGCCTAACTTACGTATTTCATTTGACTGATTTCCTTATATGAACTGTAACTCAGTAAAATCTTTGAAATTGTTGCGTTTATACACTGCTCAAAAAAATAAAGGGAACACTAAAATAACACATCCTAGATCTGAACGAATGAAATATTCTTATTAAATACTTTTTTCTTTACATAGTTGAATGTGCTGACAACAGAATCACACATATGATCAATGGACATAAAATTTATCAACCCATGGAGGTCTGGATTTGGAGTCACACTCAAAATTAAAGTGAAAAACCACACTACAGGCGGATCCAACTTTGATGTAATGTCCTTAAAACAAGTCAAAATTAGGCTCAGTAGTGTGTGTGGCCTCCACGTGCCTGTATGACCTCCCTACAATGCCTGGGCATGCTCCTGATGAGGTGGCGGATGGTCTCCTGAGGGATCTCCTCCCAGACCTGGACTAAAGCATCCGCCAACTCCTGGACAGTCTGATGCAACTGGCCCTTGGTTGGTGGATGGAGCGAGACATGATGTCCCAGATGTGCTCAATTGGATTCAGGTCTGGGGAACGGGCGGGCCAGTCCATAGCATCAATGCCTTCCTCTTGCAGGAACTGCTGACACACTCCAGCCACATGAGGTCTAGCATTGTCTGCATTAGGAGGAACCCAGGGCCAACCGCACCAGCATATGGTCTCACAAGGGGTCTGAGGATCTCATCTCGGTACCTAATGGCAGTCAGGCTACCTCTGCGGAGCACATGGAGGGCTGTGCGGCCCCCCAAAGAAATGCCACCCCACACCATGACTGACCCACCGCCAAACCGGTCATGCTGGAGGATGTTGCAGGCAGCAGAACATTCTCCACGGCGTCTCCAGACTCTGTCACGTCTGTCACATGTGCTCAGTGTGAACCTGCTTTCATCTGTGAAGAGCACAGGGCGCCAGTGGCGAATTTGCCAATCTTGGTGTTCTCTGGCAAATGCCAAACGTCCTGCACGGTGTTGGGCTGTAAGCACAACCCCCACCTGTGGATGTCGGGCCCTCATACCACCCTCATGGAGTCTGTTTCTGACCATTTGGGCAGACACATGCACATTTGTGGCCTGCTGGAGGTCATTTTGCAGGGCTCTGGCAGTGCTCCTCCTGCTCCTCCTTGCACAAAGGCGGAGGTAGTGGTCCTGCTGCTGGGTTGTTGCCCTCTTACGGCCTCCTCCACATCTCCTGATGTACTGGCCTGTCTCCTGGTAGCGCCTCCATGCTCTGGACACTACGCTGACAGACACAGCAAACCTTCTTGCCACAACTCGCATTGATGTGCCATCCTGGATGAGCTGCACTACCTGAGCCACTTGTGTGGGTTGTAGACTCCGTCTCATGCTATCACTAGAGTGAAAGCACCGCCAGCATTCAAAAGTGACCAAAACATCAGCCAGAAAGCATTGGAACTGAGAAGTGGTCTGTGGTCACCACTTGCAGAACCACTCCTTTATTGGGGTGTCTTGCTAATTGCCTATAATTTCCACCTGTTGTCTATGCCATTTGCACAACAACATGTGAAATTTATTGTCAATCAGTGTTGCTTGCTAAGTGGACAGTTTGATTTCACAGAAGTGGTGTTTAAGTGTTCCCTTTATTTATTTATTCAAGTGATCACAGATAATCTACCCCTGCCCATTCAAACATATTATTTAGTGGGGATTCAAGGACTAGCGTTTGATAGGGGCTGACCGTTTTGCCTGGGGTAACCAGCAGTGGTGGGAAAAGTACCCAATTGTCATACTTGAGTAAAAGTAAAGATAACTTAATAGAAAATGTCAAACTGAAATAGTAAAAGTGAAAGTCACCCAGTAAAATACTACATGAGTAAAAGTCAAAGTATTCGGTTTTAAATATACTTAAGCATCAAAAGTAAATGTAATTGCTAAAATATACTTAAGTAAAGTTAAGTATCAAAAGTTTCAAATTCCTTTTAATTTACGGCTAGCCAGGGACACACTCCAACACATCATTTCCAAATGAAACATTTGTGTTTCGTGAGTCCGCCAGATCAGAGACAATAGGGCCTTACTTGACATACAGACTCGATCCATGAGAGAGAATCTGGTACTTACAGGTATCTAAGAGAAAGAAGGACAAGTTCCTAAATCTGTAGTTGGAGAATTCCTCCTTACAGCGCTTCAGATTCCACACGAAGCAATCAACAAAATCCAACCTGAATGTGTACACTGCTTCGGACAGAGAGGGCCGAGGTATGAGTGCCCAACCGTTGCTGGGAACAAAATTGGCTTGAATGACCAGTTCCCGAATGAAATTTCAGAACAGCGTAAAGTTCTGTAACCAATTGAAGGAAAATGGATTAAAAGGGAAACGAGTAGCTCTCGTCGTCGATAAACTATATATTGATAACCAGTTGTTCAGAGACCCAAAGATTACTCCATGGCTATTTTAAAAATTATAAAGTTCTTATAGACGAGGAAAATAATGAAACACAATTCTATCCCGGTTATGGATTGTAGTATTACAATAAAAAAATATAGCTTTTCTATTTCTCTTCAAATATAACTAATTGGACCACAAAAGCATATAATTCAACATAAGTATTGTGTTGCCTAGTGTAGCCTAGTGGTTAGAGCATTGGACTAGTAACCGAAAGGTTGCAAGTTCAAATCCCCGAGCTGACAAGGTACAAAATCTGTCGTTCTGCCCTTTGAACAGGCAGTTAACCCGCTGTTCCTAGGACAGTCATTGAAAATAAGAATTTGTTCTTAACTGACTTGCCTGGTTAAATAAAGGTAAAAAAAATAAAATACAAAAAAAAAAAAAAAATCAACATGGTGAAGATAAAAACTCAGTAAACAGAATGCACAGTATGTGTGGATGGTGTGGTGTGTGTTTTTTATGTTTGGGAAAGTGTGGCGTTGAGTGAGAAAGGAAATGGTTGCATCCCAGAACCAATGTATTGCTGTGAGTGGGGGTGTAAAAGAGCTTTCAATGTTATTCAGATGATGGATATAATTTTTATAATGAATTATACATCTTGGGCACCAGGGTAGCCTAGTGGATAGAGCGTTGGACTAGTAACCGGAAGGTTGCGAGTTCAAACCCCCGAGCTGACAAGGTACAAATCTGTCCTTCTGCCCCTGAACAGGCAGTTAACCCACTGTTCCTAGGCTGTCATTGAAAATAAGAATTTGTTCTTAACTGACTTGCCTGGTTAAATAAAGGTAATATATATATATTTTTTTAAATTGTCCTATCATGGTGGAACAGTGTTTAAATAAATTAAATGTATACTTTATTTTAATTGTCCTATCATGGGGAACTACATTTTTAAAATTAATTATATATCTCATTTATTTATTTATGAGCCTATATTGATGGAACGGTCCACAACCCTATAACCTAGACACCCACCTGAATGACCCAGATACTAAGGAGAAGGCCCGAACTGTTTTATGGGCCTTCTGCATGCAGCCAAAATGCGGTCAGAGACCTAGAGCAGCACTGCCCCCTTAAGATTTGGGTCCTGCTTGGCAGGGTTGGACCTGCAAAGCCAAATCACCCTGAAGGGAGAGCATACTACACAAGGAAATTCTCAAAGTTGCTAATGAGAAACTTGACGACCTTGTACCTAGCTGGTGGGGTGCCCCCACCCAGGCAGTGGCAGTGCTGGCAACACTAGCTGCAGTAACCCATGGGGAGGGGGTCACACTCAGACATTCAGAGAGGGGGTATATTATTGTGGCCCCGGTGGCACAAAATCAAAAGTCTGACTGCATGGAGATGCTTGGGAATATGGTCAGTATGGGGGACCGTGTTGTGGGTGTTTCAGGGAAAAGGTGTACATTTGACCTCCATCATCTAGGACGTGGCAATGGTTAATAAAATCTCTACATTTCTGCCCATTTTTTCGGCACGGTCTTGCAGGCCTTCTCATACAGCTGCAACTGTATATGCATTTGTAAATCAAGACCTATCTTGAGTTGGGCTCTGGGATGGTGCAACTGTTGAGAATGTGAGCCTATGGTTGTGTGGGGGGAAAGGGTTGAGTGTGTATGTGCGTATCCCACAACTGTTGCGAAGAAGTAAAAGATGTTAGGGAAAATATAGGATGATTCACAATAATTGTTTGCTAATATAATAAGTGCTTGCAATAATGTAAATTTGGTAATGGCGAGACTGGTGAGAGGTAAAATCCTTTACATAAATTGCCTACATTACTACAAATACGAATAGCTATTTATGGAAATTAAGAAATAGGATTTTTTATATGTATGTGTGTGTGTGTGTGTGTGTGTGTGTGTATATATATTTATTTATTTATTTATTTATATATATATATATATATTTGGATTGTTATATATAATACAAATTGAGGTTAGGGTGATGGAAATGCATTTGGCAGTTGATCTACTTCTGTTCTGTAAATGGCACTGTGTGCTCTTTTCGAAGGATGGATCCCAGTCTTTACAGGACTATGGGATACGGGGCGTCGGGGGTAGTCTGTCGGACATTGGGATAACAACCCAACTCGGGATGAGTAGAGCTTTTAGTGGGTGGAATAGTGGGGACCAATTGGATGTTTACTTAGTAGCAATGCAAATATCATGGTACAGCTACATAGACACTCAATCATCATGTTACTTTTTAATGGTACGTTCACAAACATATATTTTGATAAATAGAATTGAAAGTTGTCTCATTATGGTAAGTGGTGAAATAAGTATAGCCAGTACAATTGTAATGGCTTAGCAGATAATAAGAAAAGACAATCAGTATTTACCTGGCTAAAAGAGAAGTAATATAATATCTATTGTTTACAGGAAACCCATTCAACAGTTTTAGATGAAGTTTTGTGGAAAAAGGACTGGGGGGGGGGAGTATATTTCTCCCATGGGCAAAGAAATTCAAAGGGGGTGATGGTTTTAATTAACAGTCATTTTGATCCAAATGTGCAAATTGTCCAAACAGATCATCAAGGTAGATGGATTATTTTAAATATGTTATTGGACAATAAACAGATATGGCTTATTAACCTATACGGTCCAAATAATGATGATCCAAATTTCTTTGAAAATATATATATAGGAATTTATGAACTCTACAAGCAACACTAGACTATATTATTATGGTGGGAGATTTTAATACGGTGTTAAATACCTCTATGGACTGGAAAGGAAATCACACTATAAACTATCACCCTCAGGCACTTAGGGAAGTCATGAATGTCATGGATATATGGAGACTAAAATACCCTGACCTAGTGAGATATACATGGCGGAGGCTTAATCAAGCTGGTCGTCTTGACTACTTTCTTATGCCATTCTCTATGGTACCAAAAGTTAGTGTTGATAGGGGACAGAATGCGGTCAGATCATCACATAATTGGCATATATATTACTCTTACAGAATTTCCACATGGGCAAGGATATTGGACATTTTATCAAAGCCTACTAGATGATAAATTGTTTAGAACTAGGACAGAAGAATTTACAACTTACTTTTTCAGACATAACAAAGCAGATCCCCTTATTGTATGGGACACTTTTAAATGTGCCTTTAGAGGCCATGCAATTCAGTATTCATCTATAAAACAAAAGCAATTCAGATCAAGAGTCCATATTAACAATGGAAATTGAAGGACTAACAGTACAGTTAGATAGCAATAAAAACTGTACCATAGAGGCACAGAATAAGTTAGAGGAAAAACTAAAAAGAATGGAGGAACTTATTCAAGAAAGATCCAGTGTAATATATTATAAAAATAAAGTGAACTGGATGGAATATGGGGAAAAATGCACCAGGAAGTAAAGTACTTTAAGAATATGTTTTTGTTTCAGTCTCCTCCATCTCCACTAACTGAAACTAATTGTATGGATTTTTTGACTAATAATAATGTAAAATGAACATCTGAAAAGAAAGACTGTGAAGGCCAAATTACAGAGGAGGAACTTCTTGATGCAATTAAAGCCTTTAAGGCTGGGAAAACTCCAGGGCTGGATGGCATACCAGTGGAAGTATACAACATTTTTGATATACCCAGAGGACCATTATTATCATGTTTTAACCACTCTTATATAAATGGTAGATTATCAGACACGCAACAAGACGGTCTGATATCATTATTACTGAAACAGGACCCAAGTGGTATATATAAAGATTCAGTCCATTTAAAAAATTGGAGACCTCTTACACTTCAGTGTTGTGATGCAAAAATTCGAGCAAAATTCTTGGCGCATAGAATTAAAAAAGTATTGTCAGATATTATTAATTCTAATCAGACAGGTCTTTTACATGGACGATACATTGGAGATAATGTAAGACAAGCACTGGAAACAATAGAACACTATGAAATATTGGGGACACCAGGCCTGGTTGTCATAGCTGATTTTGAAAAGGCTTTTGATAAAGTAAGACTGGAGTTTATATATAAATGACTAGAATATTTCAATTTTGGGGAATCTCTAATAAAATGGGTTGAAGTTATGCATAGTGACCCTAGGTGTAAAATAATAAATAATGGCTACATCTCAGAACGTTTAAAACTATCTAGAGGAGTAAAACAAGGTTGTCCACTATCGGCATATATATTTATTATTGCCATCGAAATGTTAGCTGTTAAAATTAGATCAAACAATAATATTAAGGGATTAGAAATCCGTGGCTTAAAAACTAAGGTGTCATTGTACGCTGATGATTCATGTTTTCTTTTAAAACCACAATTAGAATCTCTCCACAGCCTCATAGAGGATCTAGATACTTTTGCTATCCTCTCTGGATTAAAACCAAATGATAAGTGTACTATATTACGCATTGGATCACTAAAAAATACACATTTTACATTACTTGATGCCCTTCCAGACTCCCTCTGCCTACCCAAGGACGTCAGAGGACAAAAATCAGTAACTGGGGAACTCAATTTAACCTTTGCACAATACCCTAGATGCAGTTGCACCCCTAAAAACTAAAAACATTTGTCATAAGAAACAAGCTCCCTGGTATACAGAAAATACCCGAGCTCTGAAGCAAGCTTCCAGAAAATTGGAACGGAAAAGGCGCCACACCAAACTGGAAGTCTTCTGACTAGCTTGGTAAGACAGTACAGTGCAGAATTGAAGAGCCCTCACTGCTGCTCGATCATCCTATTTTTCCAACTTAATTGAGGAAAATAAGAACAATCCTAAATGTATTTTTGATACTGTCGCAAAGCTAACTAAAAAGCAGCATTCCCCAAGTGAGGATGGCTTTCACTTCAGCAGTAATGAATTCATGAACTTCTTTGAGGAAAAGATCATGATCATTAGAAAGCAAATTACGGACTCCTCTTTAAATCTGCTTATTCCTCCAAAGCTCACTGTCCTGAGTCTGCCCAACTCTGCCAGGACCTAGGATCAAGAGAGACACTCAAGTGTTTTAGTACTAAATCTCTTGACACAGTGATGAAAATAATTATGGCCTCTAAACCTTCAAGCTGCATACTGTACCCTATTCCAACTAAACTACTGAAAGAGCTGCTTCCTGTGCTTGGCCCTCCTATGTTGAACATAATAAACGGCTCTCTATCCACCGGATGTGTACCAAACTCACTAAAAGTGGCAGTAATAAAGCCTCTCTTCAAAAAGCCAAATATAAAAAACTATCGGCCTAAATCGAATCTTCCATTCCTCTCAAAATATTTAGAAAAAGCTGTTGCGCAGCAACTCACTGCCTTCCTGAAGACAAATAATGTATACAAAATGCTTCAGTCTGGTTTTAGACCCCATCATAGCACTGAGACTGCACTTGTGAAGGTGGTAAATTACCTTTTAATGGCGTCAGACCGAGGCTATGCATCTGTCCTTGTGCTCCTAGACCTTAGTGCTGCTTTTGATACCATCGATCACCACATTCTTTTGGAGAGATTGGAAACCCAAATTGGTCTACACGGACAAGTTCTGGCCTGGTTTAGATCTTATTTGTTGGAAAGATATCAGTTTGTCTCTGTGAATGGTTTGTCCTCTGACAAATCAACTATATAAATGTCGGTGTTCCTCAAGGTTCCATTTTAGGACCACTATTGTTTTCACTATATATATATTTTACCTCTTGGGGATGTCATTCAAAAACATAATGTTAACTTTCACTGCTATGCGGATGACACACAGCTGTACATTTCAATGAAACATGGTGAAGCCCCAAAATTGCCCTCGCTAGAAGCCTGTGTTTCAGACATAAGGAAGTGGATGGCTGCAAACTTTCTACTTTTAAACTCGGTCAAAACAGAGATGCTTGTTTTAGGTCCCAAGAAACAAAGAGATATTCTGTTGAATCTGACAATTAATCTTGATGGTTGTACAGTCGTCTCAAATAAAACTGTGAAGGACCTCGGCGTTAGCTTTTTTCCATATATGTAACATTGCAAAAATCTGAAACTTTCTGTCCAAAAATGATGCAGAAAAATTAATCCATGCTTTTGTTACTTCTAGGTTAGACTACTGCAATGCTTTACTTTCCGGCTACCGGGATAAAGCACTAAATAAACTTCAATTAGTGCTAAATACGGCTGCTAGAATCCTGACTAGAACCAATTTTTTAAAAATCATATTACTCCAGTGCTAGCCTCCCTACATTGGCTTCCTGTTAAGGCAAGGATTGATTTCAAGGTTTTACTGCTAACCTACAATGCATTACATGGGCTTGCGCCTACCTATCTTTCTGATTTGGTCCTGGCGTACATACCTACACGTACGCTACAGTCACAAGACACAGGCCTCCTAATTGTCCCTAAAATTTCTAAGCAAACAGCTGGAGGCAGGGCTTTCTCCAATAGAGCTCAATATTTATTGAATGGTCTTCCTACCCATGTGAGAGACGCAGACTCTGTTTCAACCTTTAAGTCTTTACTGAAGACTCATCTCTTCAGTGGGTCATATGATTGAGTGTAGTCTGGCCCGGGAGTGAAGGTGAACGGAAAGGCTCTGGAGCAACGAACCACCCTTGCTGTCTCTGCCTGGCCGGTTCCCCTCTCTCCACTGGGATTCTCTGCCTTTAACCCTATTACAGGGGCTGAGTCACTGGCTTACTGGTGCTCTTTCATGCCGTCCTTAGGAGGGGTGCGTCACTTGAGTGTGTTGAGTCACTGACGTGATCTTCCTGTCTGGGTTGGCACCCCCCCTTGGGTTGTTCAGTGGCGGAGATCTTTGTGGGCTATACTCGGCCTTGTCTCATGATGGTAAGTTGGTGGTTGAAGATATCCCTCTAGTGGTGTGGGGGCTGTGCTTTGGCAAAGTGGGTGGGGTTATATCCTTCCTGTTTGGCCCTGTCCGGGGGTATCATCGGATGGGGCCACAGTGTCTCCTGACCCCTCCTGTCTCAGTCTCCAGTATTTATGCTGCAGTAGTTTGTGTCGGGGGGCTAGGGTCAGTTTGTTATATCTAGAGTACTTCTCCTGTCTTATCCTGTGTCCTGTGTGATTTTAAGTATGCTCTCTCTAATTCTCTCTTTCTCTCTCTCGGAGGACCTGAGCCCTAGGACCATGCCTCAGGACTACCTGGCATGATGACTCCTTGCTGTCCCCAGTCCACCTGGCCGTGCTGCTGCTCCAGTTTCAACTGTTCTGCCTGCGGCTATGAAACCCTGACCTGTTCACCGGACGTGCTACCTGTCCCAGACCTGCTGTTTTCAACTCTCTAGAGACAGCAGGAGCGGTAGAGATACTCTTAATGATCGGCTATAAAAAGCCAACTGACATTTACTCACTCCTGAGGTGCTGACTTGCTGCACCCTCGACAACTACTGTGATTACTATTATTTGACCATGCTGGTCATTTATGAACATTTGAACATCTTGGCCATGTTCTGTTATAATCTCCACCCGGCACAGCCAGGAGAGGACTGGCCACCCCTCATAGCCTGGTTCCTCTCTAGGTTTCTTCCTAGGTTTTGGCCTATCTAGGGAGTTTTTCCTAGCCACCGTGCTTCTACACCTGCATTGCTTGCTGTTTGGGGTTGTAGGCTGGGTTTCTGTACAGCACTTTGAGATATCAGCTGAAGGGCTATATAAATACATTTGATTTGAAATTTGATTTGTATATGTATGCATTTGTGTATGTATATGGATATATATATTTACAAAAAAATATATATATGGGGGATTGGAAATGATGCAGACAATTACGTTGATGGAAGCAACAATCTTTCCGCAATATTAAGCTGACCTAGAGATGCTATTGACGGAATGCATTGCAGACTAGATGCTTACTTTTCCAGCTAGCAACTTCTCCTTTTTTTGTTCTCTCAAGGTAAGAATTGGGAAAAGCTTAGGCCTTGCTAATAATAATTAGGATGGGGGGAAAAAGTGTGTTACTTTAGTCATTTTTGACCTGAAATAAATGCACATCTTACACAGACCTACTGTAGCACAGCTGATTCAAATCAAATCAAATGTTATTAGTCACATGCACCGAATACAACAGGTGTAGACCTTACAGTGAAATGCTTACTTACTAGCCCCTAACCAACAAAGGAGTTTTAGATAAAGAATAATAATAACAATAATAATAATAATAATGCAAATAAGAAATAACAGTAACAAGTAATTAAAGAGGAGCAGTAAAATAACAATAGCGAGACTAGTTAGTCGAGATAATTGAGGTAACATGTAAATGTAAGTAGAGTTATTAAGGTGAGAGTAACATCAGTGTAAAATAAAGGGGGAGGGGTCAATGCAAATAGTAGCCATTTGATTAGATGTTCAGGAGTCTTATGGCTAGGGGGTAGAATCTGTTTAGAAGCTTCTTGGACCTAGACTTGGCGCTCCGGTACTGCTTGCCGTGCGGTAGCTGAGAGAACAGTCTATGACTAGGGTGGCTGGAGTCTGACAATTTTTAGGGCCTTCCTCTGACACCACCTGGTATAGAGGTACCGGATGGCAGGAAGCTTGGCCCCAGTGATGTCTTGGGACGCTCGCACTACCCACTGTAGGATCTGAGGACCCATACCAAATCTTTTCAGTCTCCTGAGGGGGAATAGGTTTTGTCGTACCCTCTTCACGACTGTCTTGGTTTGTTGGTGATGTGGACACCAAGGAACTTGAAGCTCTCAACCTTCTCCACTACAGCCCCGTCGTTGAGAATGGGGGCATGCTCTGTCCTCTTTTTCCTGTAGTCCACAATCATCTCCTTAGTCTTAATCACATTGAAGGAGAGGTTGTTGTCCTGGCACCACACGGCCAGGTCTCGGACCTCCTCCCTATAGGCTGTTTTGTCGTTGTCGGTGATCGGGCCTACTACTGTTGTGTCATCAGCAAACTTAATGATGGTGTTGGAGTCGTGCCTGGCCGTGCAGTCATGAGTGAACAGGGAGTACAGGAGAGGACTGAGCATGCACCCCTGAGGAGCCCCTGTGTTGAGGATCAGCGTAGCGATGTGTTGTTACCTACTCTTACCACCTAGGGGGCGGCCCGTCAGGAAGTCCAGGATCCAGTTGCAGAGGGAGGTGTTTAGTCCCAGGGTCCTTAGCTTATTGATGAGCATTGAGGACATTGAAACTACGCGGACTACACTGAATAGCATTCATTGACTACAAACCACATAGGTTTTCCTTTTGTCCAGATGGGAAAGTGCAATAGAGATTGCATCATCTGTGGATCTGTTAGGGCGGTATGCAAATTGGAGTGGGTCTAGGGTTTCTGGGATAATGGTGTTGATGTGAGCCATGACCAGCCTTTCAAAGCATTTCATGGCTACAGATGTGAGTGCTCCGGGTCGGTAGTCATTTAGGCAGGTTACCTTAGTGTTTTTGGCCACAGGGACTACGGTGGTCTTCTTAAAACATGTTGGTATAACAGACTCGGACAGGGAGAGGTTGAAAATGTCAGTGAAGACACTTGCCAGTTGATCAGTGCATGCTCGGAGTACACGTCCTGGTAATCCGTCTGGCCCTGCGGCCTTGTGAATGTTGACCTGTTTAAAAGGTCTTACTCACATCGACTGCGGGGAGCGTGATCACTCAGTCTTCCGGAACAGCTGGTGCGCTCATGCATTTTTCAGTGTTATTTGCCTCGAAGCGAGCATAGAAGTAGTTTAGCTTGTCTGGTAGGCTCTTGTCACGGGGCAGCTCTTGGCTGTGCTTCCCTTTGTAGTCTGTAATGGTTTGCAAGCCCTGCCACATCCGACGAGCATCAGAGCCAGTGTAGTATGATTCGATCTTAGTCCTGTATTGATGCTTTGTCTGTTTGATGGTTCGTCGGATGGCATACCGGGATTTCTTATAAGCTTCCGGGTTAGAGTCCCACTCCTTGAATGCAGCAGCTCTTGCCTTTAGCACAGTGCAGATGTTGCCTGTAATCCATGGCTTCTGGTTGGGGTATATACGTACAGTCTCTGTGGGGACGACGTCATCGATGCACTTATTGATGAAGCCAATGACTGATGTGGAGTACTCCTCAATGCCATCCTCAATGCCATTGGAGGAATCCCGGAACATCTGTGATATCAAAACAGTCCTGTAGCTTAGCATCTGCTTCATCTGACCACTTTTTAATTGATCAAGTCACTGGTGCTTCCTGCTTTAATTTTTTGCTTGAAAGCAGGAATCAGGAAGATAGAATTATGGTCAGATTTGCCAAATGGAGGGCGAGGGAGAGCTTTGTATGCGTCTCTGTGTGTGGAGTAAAGGTGGTCCAAATTATTTTCCCCTCTGGTTGCACATTTAACATGCTGATAGAAATTTGGTAAGACCGATTTACGTTTCCCTGCATTAAAGTCCCCAGCCACTAGGAGAGCCGCCTCAGGGTGAGTGTTTTCCTGTTTGCTTATGGCAGAATACAGCTCATTCAGTGCCGTCTTAGTGCCAGCCTCAGTCTGTGGTTGTATATAGACAGCTATGAAAAATAGAGATGAAAACTCTCCAGGTAGATAGTGTGGTCCACAGCTTATCATGAGATACTCTACCTCATGCGAGCACAACCTTGAGACATCCTTATTTATCATGCACCAGCTGTTATTTTACAAAAATGCATACATCCACAACCCCTTGTCTTACCAGACGCCGCAGTTCAAACAATCAATGTCAATCCTGAGGAACATGACTGGTTAAAATTACTGGTTAAAATGTTGTGGCAATATTCTGAACCATACTAGTACCGATACAGAAATATGCATTTTTATGATTAACATGGAAACACATTTTAAAAAATGTATGTGCACTCAACTAAGCATTTTCCATGTGCTATTCCTAAGCAACACAGCCACTCCATTGTAATATTACACTTCTTGATATTGCATGTCATGTATTCTCTGTCATGAATATATTAGAGTAACAGGAACATGTTGATCCATTAACTAATATCTTATTTAGATGTGTTTTTGGAAAAGGCACTAGTGCCACCTGTTTGCAATCATGCCATCATTGCTTGTTGACTAGTGGAACTTCACTCAATCGTGGAGTATTTTGTATAAGATTTATAAAAATGTCCTTCACTACTATACACATCATATTTAATTCACTTTATAGGTAATGTATTAGAATTGCCTGTTGTACACAAGCTGAAAGAACCAGTCATTTCCTATTGTAGATAGGGTTTTACAAATTATGGAGTTGGGATGCATCTCACTGTCTCTGGACTTTATTCAAATAAGTTTGCATGTAAACGAAAAAGATCCAATGGCAGGGAAAAAACTATACTTAAACTGCAATTTAACAGTCAACATGGTGCCCATCAGTGGAGTGCATGGAGGATGTGTTTAAATCATTTAAAATTATTACCGCTTCCTCTGTAGGACTGATCTATGACCAAAAGTAAATATAATCAGTGGGTCATTCCTTCCTCTTTCTTTTTAAAAACTTAAGTAATTTGGCAGACACTCTTATCCGGAGCGCCCCTTACTCTAACCTACCACTCAAACACAAATGCATTGAATGGAAGAACTTGTCCCGATTTGGTGTTTTTTAAATCACTGATGGAGGTTTTTGAGGCTGATTCCCTGACCTGTCAATGTTTTTAATTTGCTGTTTTCTCCTCTTGTGAATTCAATGTTTTTTACTAGATTACTTGTAGTTTATGTTGTCTGTATTTTTTTTGTTATGACTTGGTGCTACCTATCTTGGCCAGGGCGCTCTTGAAAAAGAGATTTTAATCTCAATGAGCCCTTCCGGGTTAAATAAAGGTTAAATGAAATTGACTGGAAAGAATCTCCTCGCTGTTTACTAGGACTTTCTAGGGAGTTTTTCCAAGGGAGCCACCGTGCTTCTAAACCTGCATTGCTTGCTGTTTGGGGTTTTAGGCTGGGTTTCTGTACAACACTTTGACATCAGCTGATGTAAGAAGGGCTTTATAAATACATTTTATTGACTGGGCCAAATTTCTCTCCATAGTAGAGTCCCCTTTCTTGTGCATGCATAATCAACTGTGTTTCAAACCCAGAACATCTGCACGCCACGAGTCTGTCAGACCGTTGAGTTAAAAGACGTTTGCACATTACACAAGCCTGGTTCCTGGAACCACCTCAGTTACACTTTGGCAATTTCATCTCAGAAATAAAAGAAAATAGCATGCTGTGCAACTAGAAACACTTTCATTTAGGAAGAAAGGCCTCGATAAAGGTTACCATTAAACTGAGATTACATTATAATATCAGGAAAATCGACGGGACAGTAGTGGAGAGGGTAGTAAGTTCCTCGGCGTACACATCACGGACAAACTGAATTTGTCCACCCACACAGACAGCATCGTAAAGAAGGCGCAGCAGCGCCTCTTCAACCTCAGGAGGCTGAAGAAATTTGGCTTGTCACCAAAAGCACACAAACTTCTACAGATGCACAATCGAGAGCATCCTGTCGGGCTGTATCACCGCCTGGTACAGCAACTGCTCCGCCCACAACCGTAAGGCTCTCCAGAGGGTAGTGAGGTCTGCACAACGCATCACCGGGGGCAAACTACCTGCCAGGACACCCACACCACCCGATGTCACAGGAAGGCCAAAAAGATCATCAAGGACAACAAACCACCCGAGCCACTGCCTGTTCACCCCGCTGTCATCCAGAAGGCGAGGTCAGTACAGGTACATCAAAGCAGGGACCGAGAGACTAAAAAACAGCTTCTATCTCAAGGCCACCAGACTGTTAAACAGCCACCACTAACATTGAGTGGCTGCTGCCAACACACTGACTCAACTCCAGCCACTTTAATAATGGGAATTTATGGAAATTGATGTAAAAATATATCACTAGCCACTTTAAACAATGCTACTTAATATAATGTTTACATACCCTACATTACTCATCTCATGTGTATATGTTTATACTGTACTCTATACCATCTACTGCATCTTGCCTATGCAGTTCTGTACCATCAGTCATTCATATATCTGTAACGGAATTCCTCTTCTTCAGAGGAGGAGTAGCAAGGATCAGACCAATGTGCAGCGTGGTAAGTGTCCATAATGATATATTTCATAAATCAACAGACCACTGAACAAAAGTACAAACAAACGAAACAGTCCCGTATGGTGAAAACACAAACACAGGATACGACCACCCACAAAACACAATAGATAACAGGCTACCTAAATATGGCTCCCAATCAGAGACAACGACTGACACCTGCCTCTGATTGAGAACCATACTAGGCCAAACACATAGAAAAACAACATAGAATGCCCACCCCACGCCCTGACCAACTAAAGTGAAGACATAAAAAAGGAACTAAGGTCAGAACGTGACATTTTTCTTTATGTACATATTCTTTATCCCTTTACACTTGTGTGTATAAGGTAGTAGTTGTGGAATTGTTAGATTACTCGTTGGTTATTACTGCATTGTCGGAACTAGAAGCACAAGCATTTCGCTACACTCGCATTAACATCTGCTAACCATGTGTATGTGACAAATACATTTGATTTGATATTACAATTAGAAAGTCATTGGAGCTACTAACATAATCTGTATTTAAAATAGGTAGATCCTCTATACTAAAGTTTCTTTCTCCTGTCCCTAACTGGCACAGATTTCCCCTGTAGAGCAGTTCACCGCTCATTACCGTTGGAGAAGTGTGGTGCCTTGGAGACCAGGGATGGCAGATCAACGGTGATATTGTAGTTAAGTAGGCTCTGTGAGTGATACAGCTGCATTCAGGCGCAGAGGGGCCATTCGTCTTGACTGTATTGACAGAGAGCCACTACACTGTTCCCCCAAAGCACTCATAACCTGATTAATTGGCCCAGAGAGGGGCTGACACATGGCTAACTGTAATGAAACCACCATACTACCTGAGCTTAGTAACCCCATAACAGCCCTGGGAGTCAGCTGAAATACACTGACCTTTTTACTTAAATTACCTGAAATGTGTCATTCTAGGCTACATAAAAATAACGGTATTATGTTACATGATGATTGACAATTTGATTAAACTGAGTGTACAAAACATTAAGAACATGTTCCTAATATTGAGTTGCGAGGAAAGGAAACATCCATTCTTGCCGTAACAATTCTGCAAAAACATGGCCGCCAGCAGTTTATGGAATTCCGGGTATTCCCAAGGAAGTGACCTCTGTTGGACACCCATGCCCTGCTCTTCCTCAGTCTCTCCTGTCAGTTTTCCTAAAACTCAAAGACACCAGAGAGTTTTTGCCTGGAACAATCCCATCCGGGTGATCAGCCTTGGCTCCATCTGCAATCTCTCGCAATTAGCGGCATTGCCAGAGGATAAATACATTCTGAGCAGCTGTCGAGTGTCTAAGTCTCCCACTGGGGAATCCGCTGCTCTTTAGAGATATGGAGAGAAGCAGCTAGGCTCCTGGAGGGAAACTGTTTTTTGACAAGACTAGTGTTGGTAGACAAGGATAAAGGCTAGGGTAGGTAGAGGGCAAGGCTGTTTCCTCTTACCATTACAGTTCAGAAGAGGATGGAAATGTACAGTTTCAATGAACCACTACTATGTTGGTGTACTGTAATTTTATCACTGTTATACTTGTCGTTTTAAAAAGGATATATCCGGGAAGGCACATATGGTGTGGATACGGTTGGCCTAGGTTGGGTCCCTGGTTGCTACTCACTGAGCTTCTAAACACAGACCCATCTATAGCTCTCATTTTGGTGTTTCTGTTTGCTTCTTGCATGGTGGTATTACTGGCAAGGGGTTCATTATTGTCCTGAGAATGAGAGTGAATGAATATTATATATATTTTTCAAAATCAACAATGGAATTGCTATATAAATACCGTAGATCCCAATAGACCTTTTGAGGAGAGGCTTTAGTGAAAATGCTGCATCTCTTTATCGTTTAAGATCTTGCACCATTGGGGTACCTACCTCCAGACAGTGCAGCATATTCTAAATGATTTGCTGTCTTCGCTGACTAATGGGATTTGCATTGTGGAAAGCATGCAACATTATGGCACAGTCATCTGCTCTGGGTTTAGCTAATGGATATACAGATACACATTCATAGCCTACCCATCACAATTGGATTGCATGGCATTAAACGGCGAACGCCCTGTACCTCCCTGTCCTTTCATATCGCTGGGAGATAGGGGGGACAAGCGGCGTGAGGCTCTCACCATATTAACATAGGAAAAACATCTACATTTTGCAAGAAATCTCACATTAGGCATCGCATAATGGTCCTAATGTATGCTGACGACCCACATTACTCTCCCCAAAACCATTGTGACTGCATGAACAAGAGTTGAGAGGGGGAGGAAAAGGGTGAACTAGAGGTGCATGCTTTACCGTATTGCCCCGGCTCATAAACATGGGCAATGGAAAGAGGTGGCGTGGTCGGGGGATGGAGAAATGGAGATATATCGGCTGTCCTGGAGAATGAGGAGAACCTGTTGACTCAATACTCTTAAGGCTTCCACCAGCCTTCTTCCTCCCACTTCCATCATGTTTATTATTTATATGGAGCATCTCTGTACGCTGTACCACATCTGCTTAAGCACATACCTGCGAACACATCTCTCTTTGTTTTTCAGCTTCTTGACATAATGGTTTTCAGAAGCTCTTCCAGTAATCATTGACAGATTATTTTTTGTTATGAAAATGGCTGTTGTTAGGAAGAGAAACCCAAAATGTGGGCTGCGGACACTTCAGAGCCACTAGCTACTTTCAAAGTGAATAAATCATTAAATAATGTAGTAATCAGTCATATGTGTTGAAGAGAATGTAATGACTCCTGGTCCTGGAAATGCAGGGTACCCATTGTACTACATTGCCCATGCAGGACAGTAACGGCACAGTACAGTACACAAAATGTTACAACCCCTTCATGTTTTAGCAGAGCTGAGGAGATATGGGCCTGTATTCCCAAAGCATCTCAGAGTAGAGTGCTGATATAGGATCAGTTTAGCCTTTAGATCCCAATAAATAAGGTTACATGGACCTAAACCTAGATCAGCACTCCTACTCTGAGACATGCACTAACCAGTGTCTGCTGCAACAGGGCACGGACCTCAGCATGGTCATGATGTTGGGCGATCTCAGCGGGCATCTGATTTTAAAAAACAACATTTATAACCTTTATTTAACTCGGCAAGTCAGTTAAGAACAAATTCTTATTTTCAATGACAGCCTAGGAACCGTGGGTTAACTGCTTTGTTCAGGGGCAGAACGACAGATTTTTACCTTGTCAGCTCAGCGATTCGATCTAGCAACCTTTCGGTTACTAGTCCAACGCTCTAACCACTAGGCTACCTGTCGCCCCTACATTGGCGGTTAGCGGTGCATAAAGCTCTCTTTGCCCCTGGACATTGTAGCAACACACTGGAGACATCCTTAAACTGGGCAGCAAAGTGAAGAAGTGACGATATGTCCTCTAGGTGCAACTCTAGTAATGGTGGGAGATTTTTTGGGTGGGTTGGGGTTAATAATTGGAGTTAGGGTTCTAATTGGAGATGTGCACACTAATTGAAGTTACTGTTCAGATGTCAAGTTAGGATTCAGGATTTCTAACAAACTAAAGGTTCAAGTAAAACATGCAGATTTAAAACTGCAAATACACTCAAAGGATATCCTTGAATACAACCTCAGACCTTTATTCAAATAACCATATTCAAAACATACTGTATATACAGTTGAAGTCGAAAGTTTACATACACCTTAGCCAAATACATTTAAACTCCGTTTTTTTTTTTACAGCTCCTGACATGTACTCCTAGTAAAAATTCCCTGTCTTAGGTCAGTTAGGATCACCACTTTATTTTAAGAATGTGAAATGTCAGAATAATAGAGAGATTTATTTCAGCTTTTATTTCTTTCATCACATTCCCAGTGGTTCAGAAGTTTACATACACTCAATTAGTATTTGGTAGCATTGCCTTTACATTGTTTAACTTGGGTCAAACGTTTCAGGTAGCCTTTCACAAGCTTCCCACAATAAGTTGGGGGAATTTTGGCCCATTCCTCCTGACAGAGCTGAGTCAGGAGTCAGGTTTGTAGGCCTCCTTGCTCGCATATGCTTTTTCAGTTCTGCCTGCACATTTTCTATAGGATTGAGGTCAGGGCTTTGTGATGGCCACTCCAATAATGTCCTTAAGCCATTTTGCCACAACTTTGGAAGTATGCTTGGGGTCATTGTCCATTTGGAAGACCCATTTGTGACCAAGCTTTAACTTCCTGACTGATGTCTTGAGATGTTGCTTCAATATAGCCCCATAATTTCCCTGCCTCATGATGCCATCTATTTTGTGAAGTGCACCCTGCAGCAAAGCACCCCCTCAACATGATGCTGCCACCCCTGTGCTTCATGGTTGGGATGGTGTTCTTTGGCTTGCCAGTCTCCCCCTTTTTCCTCCAAACATAACAATGGTCATTATGACCAAACAGTTCTATTTTTGTTTCAGGACATTTCTCCAAAAAGTACGATCTTTGTCCCCATGTGTAGTTGCAAACCGCAGTCTGGCATTTTTATGGCGATTTTGGAGCAGTGGCTTCCTACTTGCTGAGCGGCCTTTCAGGTTATGTCAATATAGGACTCGTTTTACTGTGGATATAGATACTTTGTACCTGTTTCCTCCAGCATCTTCACAAGGTCCTATACTGTTGTTCTGGGATTGATTTGCACTTTTCGCACCAAAGTACGTTCATCTCTAGGAGACAGAACGCATCTCATTCCTGAGCGGTTTGATGGTTGCGTGGTCCCATGGTGTTTATACTTTCGTACTATTGTTTGTACAGATGAACTTGGTAACTTCAGGCGTTTGGAAATTTCTCCCAAGGATGAACCAGACTATTTTTTTTCTGAGGTCTTGGCTGATTTCTTTTGATTTTCCCATGATGTCAAGCAAAGAGGGACTGAGTTTGAAGGTAGGCCTTGAAATACATCCACATGTACACTTTCAATTGACTCAAATTTTGTCAATTAGTCTATCAGAAGCTTCTAAAGCCATGACATAATTTCCAAGCTGTTCAAAGGCACAGTCAACTTAGTGTATGTAAACTTCTGACCCACTGGAATTGTGATATTATAAGTGAAATAATCTGTCTGTAAACAATGGTTAAAAAAATTACTTGTGTCATGCACAAAATAGATGTGCTGACCGACTTGCCAAAACTATAGTTTGTTAACAAGAAATTTGTGGAGTGGTTGAAAAATGAGTTTTAATGACTCCAACCTAAGTGTATGTAAATTTCTGACTAACAGCATACGCTGAATGTTTAATGCTTAAAGACAGATTCAGGGCATGTATTGACCTCTTTCTCATGAAAATTAAACCCCCCCCCCCAACCCCAACAAATAGTAGCGAGTCAATACTAGAGACTGATTAAGCCATCAATCTACCATATAATGAGCATAGCCCGGGGAAGACGACAGGCCACTGGGAATGTGTAAAAGGAACAAAATGGAGAAACATACCTTGAGTCAATACCAATGCAAACTGGTGTTCAGATACGAATGGTATGATGAATCATTTAACCGGACTATTAAAATTAATTCATAAATTATATTACAGGTTACACATACTTTGTAATTAGACCCTTTGATCTAAACTGACCAAAGTCAATGTATTACATTGAAAACACAAAACATGCACAATGGGCACGACAAGTGATATCATAATTACTTGTTGCTGTAATTCATTGTATGACCTGGAAGTTTTCCCCACTAATTAAATATATTGCACTTAAAGAATATATCTAAGCAGTTGCGACCCGTCATTGGGGTTGCCTGTTTTGCATGTTATTTTGACATTAATACGGGTCACAAATCAGTTTGCAAACAATGTAAAAATCGAATGTAAATCATTGAGTTAATAAAGCCTCCATACAAACATGGTCTCTTTTTTGCTTTCTTGATTAAGGCAGCTCCAAAATGCAGGTGTTTCAGCCTTGTTCAGTGCTTTCTGTGGTGGTGGGGCAGCTAGCGGAACATATTGAGCGTAGGGATCGGTCATTTTCTCTAGTTGCGCTGTGACCCTGATTGGCTCAGTGTTCGGTCAGTCATGGGAACACTATGTCACTGCCAAATATAAGGGTAGAGCTCTAAAATTCAAGCCCCTTGGGTGCTGCCATAGTGTTACATTAGTAGTGACATCCAAGAAGGCTGAAGGTCATTGGCCACAGATAAAATGACGTAAAATCATGTTATATCTACAGTAGCTTTGATTGGTCAACATCAAACTTTCAAAATCTTAGCAAGCAGTCATCATCATGAATCAAGTCGACAATCTACTGGCAAATCCTTTTTAATCCTTGTCATATAAAGAGAAATAATGAAGAGAAATGACAGATAAAACATATCGGTGCTCATCGGCCATTGGACATAAACATTACACAACAAGTTGGAAATCGCAAATTCAACAATGAGTGGTTTGGAAGTAATCAGTGGCTAACTGCAAACATTGCAAAGCAATCACTAGCCTGCTATTCAGTGGAGTGGAGTGGGTCTGAATTCTCAGTTGAAAGTTCTATTTTCCAAGCTTAAAATGATAACTATTCAACATTGGCCATGCTGTCAATCCAGTATTATTTCTGCCGTGCTCAAAACAACAGTTAACTCAGAACAGGGAAATCTGACTTCAGTGATTTCAAGACAACTGGGAACTGGGAAAAAACTAGCTCCAACTGGGAAAAAACTAGCTCCAACTGGGAAAAAACTAGCTCCAATGTAACTGTTTTCATATGGTGAAGGATAGTCGGACCAAAATGCAGCGTGTAGATTGCGATCCATGTTTAATGAACAAACGTAAAACACGAATAAATTATAAACACTACAAAACAAAGAACGTAACGAAAAACGAAACAGCCTATACTAGTGTAAACTAACACAGAGACAGGAACAAGGACACTAAGGACAATCACCCACGAAAAACTCAAAGAATATGGCTGCCTAAATATGGTTCCCAATCAGAGACAACGATAAACACCTGCCTCTGATTGAGAACCACTTCAGACAGCCATAGACTTAACTAGAACACCCCACTAGCTACAATCCCAATACATACACACCACATAAAAAACCCATGCCACACCCTGGCCTGACCAAATAAATGAAGATAAACACAAAATACTTCGACCAGGGCGTGACATCCAACTGGGAAAAAACTAGCTCCAACTGGGAAAATACGTTTTGAGCCGTCATCCAACTCGGAAATTGTAAGTTTGGAACTAGGGCCTCTTTCTAGAGCTACGACTTGAAGATCACTGACGTCATCATGATTCGACCTTGTTATATTTTCCCAGAGTTTCCAGTTGTCTTGAAAGCACCATAAATCCAGAGAATGACAGACTTTGATGAGAAAGTTTGCCCACGAAGGACCGCCACACCACCTTCCTGTTCAAGTGAGCATAGCACAACAAGGTGAGTCCAAAAATGTCTTGCATGTTGCTACATAAATTATGTAATATGCTAGGGAGATATGTATACTGCAGCTAAGAAAATAATACTACGTGTATGTTGTGTAGTTAACTGTTAGTAGCCAGCGTGCCTCAACCTAATAGTTTTGTATATTTTCCCTTCTTAATTACGCCTGCTGTTCTGACTTGGTGGTGCACATGTAGTCTATAACTTGTTTTAGAGAAATGTAATCATCGAATATTACATGAGCTTTCAATATCTGCTTATATGACCCCTTTATTTATCCTATGGTTCTGACTTGGTGTACAGGGAGAACACCGTAAGAACGGCCCATGTTCTGAATTCTGTCGCTGTACATTTCAAAAGTGCTGAACAAGTAGTTATATTGACTACGTCCGTCCTAGCTCGCTCATTAATGTCTTAATCGAAATCACGGATTGCCTCTTATCTGCTTGTCGCCCCCTTCTGCCACATTTTGTACATCTCAATAGTCAGTAAAAACCACATTTGTTTAAGCAAGTCAGCCATATCAGCTGTTTTATTTAAAGGCACTAAATGAGGCTGAATGAACTGTTTTGCTGCCAGACAAGGCTCCACTGATAGCCATGTGTAGCGGTGGTAAGGTGTTGGGACTGCTGTTGGGACTCTGCTGTTGAGACAGCTTTGTTTAGGTGTTGTGTAGTAGCTTTGCTGGCATGCCTCCCCCCCCAAAAATGCCCCACTAAGATGTACATGCTAAAATTGCCACTGTATCCAAACTAGGCTAATTGTTATGAATGCTGAAGTGTTTAAAAAAAATCGCCCTAATGATTAAAATATACACAACTGTGTGGCACCTGCAAGATTGATGAATGAAATATCAGGGTTGAGGTCAATTCCATTTCAAATCCAGTCAACTCAGAAAGTAAACCAAATTCCAATTCCAAATTTTCCTCATTGAAACTCATTGAAGGGAATTGGAACGTCAGTGTACTTCCTGAATTTAACCCAACCCTGTGAAATATACGCATATTTTGTGCAGCACCGGCACGGTTAAGGAAGGAGACCCACTATGATCTAATCATGATCAGATGTGGAGGATGACACATGGATCCATGATATAGCCAAGTGTCAAAATAACAGAAAATACGATAGCAACATGAATGCATTAACAGAGGTATGAACTATTTTAAACCTGTTGAGATGTTGGACATCATGGTATGTAAAGCTGTTAATCTAAGAATTGTTAATGAGTTAGCCTACCAAACATAAGACATGACTTCGAATACATTTGACTCATTAGTCTCTTACATTATCTCTGCAGTTCAGTGCTAGAGTAATTGCTCTGCAGTTATTTTCCACAGATAGCGTTGACAACATTACGGTTATAGTCTCCTGTAATTGGCATGATACTCCAGGTGAACAGAATGTCTATTCTGTGTTTTAACACCTGCATCCAATTAAAATATTAAAAGTCAACATTGAAGGACTGTAATTATGGCCTCCTTTATAACGGTCTGCATTTACACAGGCAGCCCAATTCTGATCTTTTGTACAATTATAGGCAACACATCTGATTGGTCAAAAGTACAATTAGTGGCAAAAAGATCAGAATTGGACTTCCTGTGTAAATGCAGCCTGACAGTATTTGATTAATTGTCAGCTCACACATTTCAGAACATTTTAATAGCGTTACTTTTAACTACTGTATTGGATGGTAAATGTATTTCCTCATTTATGTAAGAATATTACATAAAATATGAATGTCAGCAGATCATTCAATTGACTATGGATTGTCGAGAGGTAGAGCCAACAGAACGAGGGGTAGACACAACAGAACTTACCCCCTTCAGGTGGGTCATCTCCCTGCAGTCCCTGGAAGCCTGCGGAGGGCATGGCTTTCAACAGCATGGAGAACAGCCTTTGGTCCAGTTTCTCCACCGAGGACACCTGAAGAACCTGAGACAGGAGGCATGACTACACAAAATTCTCAAGTTTTGCTGCTAATTCCCTCCTGATGATTCTGGGAATATTCCCACCTAAATTCCAGAGAAACCTGTACATTTTGGGAAAGTTTCAGGAATTCTGAAACCCTAGTAGACGGTCACATCCAAGGCATTGCAACTATGTTAAATGAAGTGCTACAGAAGTGAATTATTAATAAATGATGTACGGCATAATTTCATTACCTGTCTGTAGGGATAGAAGTGCTATTTAAACTAACAGAGGCAAAGTGGGTGATACTAACAAGCAACACATTCTGTCTTAATGACACCCTAATATGTTTCATTCATTCATTCATGTATTGCTTGTCTAAAAATAAAACCCAATTTTGGCAGATTGAACAGGACTGATTCAAAGGGTTGAAACTTCTGCAAAATAGGTCTAATCAACCTAAGTGTTCAGGTGCATAATCAATTAGAGTTGCAGTCAGCTGGCTTTCAAAGAGAGGAAGTAAACATCAAAATCTGCAGGAATATGCAGATTACTTAATCAAATGGGTTTAAATGAAATGTATGCTCATCATTTATATTCCTCTCTGAAGAGAACCCAAATCCTCCAGACCCTTGTATTTTATGCACAGTCTCTATGGACACTCACAGGGCCCTACACAGTCATGCACACTGACACTCAATTCCAGTGGTGACCCGTCATGAGAACTTGTTCTCAACTAGCCTACCTGGTTAAATAAAGGTGAAATAAAAATTAATTAAAAAAATTCAGGGCACGTGGAGCCCCACCTGTTTTGAGCCTCACTGAGGAAGTGACAGATATAAGGAATGCAATCAATAAGGTAATAGAGTACAGGTGAGTCCCATGAAGCGCTGATACCTGTAACAATAGTGACTAGTGTGCGTAAAGATGGGCTGTCTGGTGTCCTCGAGCGCCAGAGAGGGGGAGCGGAGGCAGGCATGACAGGTGGGTCATGTTTCGGAAGACGTACCACATAATTTGCAAATAAATTCATTAAAAATCCTACAATGTGATTTTCTCGATTTACAGGCCTCTCTCATCTTTTTAAGTGGGAGAACTTGCACAATTGGTGTCTGACTAAATACTTTTTTGCCCCACTGTACATTTATACTGACTCTACACACTCGCACATACAATCTTCATTTACGCTCCTGCTACTCTGTTTATCATATATCCTGATGCCTAGTCACCTTAACCCTATACATATATACCTCTATCACTCCAGTGTCCCTGCACATTGTAAATATGGAACTGACCCTGTATATAGTATTCTCACGTACTTAATCGTACTCTTCTTATTTTTATTTATTGAGCGTTTTTGTTTACCTTGTATTATTTTTTGTATTAAATTGCTATTGATTGGGTTAAGTTTGCAAAAAAGACATGTCACTGACTTGTAGTATTGGTTTAGTCAAGAAACAACAAATGACCAGGAGTAATTTTGTTTAGACAGGCAACCCAATTGACATTTTTCCCACTAATTGGTCTTTTGACCAATCACATCAGATATTTTCCAGAGCTGATTGGTCGGAGGGTGAGGGCTAGGGCCATTCAACCCAGAAATGTCCGGGAACTTGCAGGTTTCTTGGTGGAAGAGTGGAGTGACATCTCACAGCAAGAACTGGCAAATATGGTGCAGTCCATGATCACTGCAGTACTTAATGCAGCTGGTGGCCACACCAGATACAGACTGTTACTTTTGATTTTGACTTCCCTTTTGTTCAGGGACACATTATTCCACTTCTGTTAGTCACATGTCTGTGGAACTTGTTCAGTTTATGTCTCAGTTGTTGAATCTTGTTATGTTCATACAAATATTTACACATGTTAAGTTCGCTGAAAATAAACGCAGATGACAGCGAGAGGACGTTTCTTTTTTTTGCTGAGTTTATATTGTTACAGTACGTTCTAAATGGGTATGTCATGCCACTGAATGCGTTGATGTGGCCTCCTGACGTGTGTTGATGCCTCACCCCACAGGGCACTCTGGAGGGGACCACCCGCATGTTGTTGGGTTTGATACTCGAGGTTCCAGTCGACTGCCTGCTCTCCAACTTTAAGTTTAGAGCCGGTCCGGTCAACTTCCCAGGCGTATCACTGATGTTACCTGCTGCAGCCTGGTGCCCTGTGGAAGAGTGAAACCCAAATGAAATATTTTGTGTTTCCTACCACTGTATTAACAATGTTGGTGCCAGAGTGCCTGGTTATTGCTTTGGGCCTTTGTGCCTCACGTGGAAAATAGTCTTGACTCAAGTGTTTCACTTTTGTTTGGCAATTGGTGAGATTCAAATATCCCAATAGTAACATCTACATTTCTGTTGTCAAAATCTCAGTTTCTGAGTAATTTTTTTAACAGTAGTTTACAAAGATTAGCCAGTACTGCTACCAAACTGGCGGTGTGGGTCACAGCAGGAGGAGCCTTTGTAGTGTACATTCGGATTAGCATAAGGAGAGATAATGGCCACTGATGACGAAAGAGGAAAGGGAGGCAATTTACATGAGCTAGGCCACCTACACACACTAGCAGAGAGACATACCTTTTGGACCTCCCATCCATTTTAGATCACGTAGATCGTGTAACCAAAAGCACCCTCTTTGGCCTCATGGGTGGAATGTTGTTAACATTTTCCATAATTAATAAAGTGTTTATTATTTTATTTTTTTACTGATAAAAAATCTGGTGTTTCTATGTCAAACAGTTTAGTTATATTTCAGTCTTCTGTGATATGTAATATTGGGATGTAAACTCAACATCGAATACATTTCAACTCCATATCTGACATGGTCCCTTTAAAGCCCATGACCATGCTTGTGAGATGTATACTTTTGTTTCTCTTTAGATTTGTTTAAGATTACCAAGAATCACTCTGTGTGGTCCTGATTTTGTCCAATGCAGTAAAAGGTTTTAATACAAATATATGGCTGACAGCAAATGGTTTCGAATTTCTCAGAAAACGAACTGTGTAGCAGAGAGTAGAGTGTGACTCAAGAAATAATAACTGTCAAATTCCTCAGAATACGTAGTGTTCTCATGGAAACCGAGGCCAAACTGAACACCTAGCTACTGTCCAATTGCTGCAGCACTTAACTAGAGTCAGGGACATTGTGTTCCTACACTTTGTGTCCAGGGCCGGACTACCACAACTGGAGCCCCAGGGCACCTACCTCTAGTGGGCCCTCCATACAGCTAACTTCCTGCAATCCTTCCTGCTAATTTTGCCATGGTGCAGAGAAATGTGTATTTTTATAGCTAATCTTATGCAATTCTACACATTTTGCCATAGGGCAGAGAAAAAAGTTGCAGTTTAAAAGCTAATTTTCCTGCAATTCTATTCTTGCCATGGCTTATGACGTGTTCACATACCATATGGGCGACCTCCAGGGGGCCCAGAACCAACATGTTCATATGCGATCTGGGAAGGCCCTGCGTGCCTGTTAAATAATCCGGCACTGTTTGTATCTGACCTCCCATTTCTTGCTACTCTACTAGCCTTCTCTTCAGTGTTGACTTGAGCTACAGGTATATGCGGTTTGACAATGCCCAGTTAGTTGTATGGAAATTGCCTGTGAGGCAAGTCCGCCGAGGCAGGAGATCACTTGTGCAGCAAGTTCATTAATTTGTTTCTGAGGCAATTACTTGAAAAAGAATACGATTCAACATAGACGTAGGTAGCCACAAGTTTTCACCTAACCGGTATGACCGGAGACCAGCAAGTCCACTAACAGGCAAGGACTCATAAAATGCTTCTCCATTTGGTTTATTTCAATTACTGCCTTTTGCGTTAACTTCTATATCATGATTGTGTGTGGGATTTATTGTGACCATTGTGCATTCAACAATTCCAACAATGCATACCAAACACCCACCATAGTAATGAATGATATAATTATTTGATCAATTCCTGAAGCAACAGATGGGAGGTTGGGGTCAGATGGGAGGTTGGGGTCATGTAGCATATAGATACAGTGCATTCGGAAAGTATTCACATGGCTTCCCTTTGCCCACATTGTTACAGCCTTACTCTAAATAAAATATAACAATATCCTCAATCTACACACAATACCCCATTTTGACAAAGCAAAAACAGTTTTAGAAATGTTTGCAAATATATTAAAAACAGAAATACCTTATTTACATAAGTATTCAGAGCCTTTAGAATGAGACTCAAAATTGAGCTCAGGTGCATCCTGTTTCCATCAATGATCCTTGAGATGTTTTTACAACTTGATTGGAGTCTACCTGTGGTAAATACAATTGATTGGAGATTATTTGGAAAGGCACACACCTGTCTATATAACGGTCCCACAGTTGACAGTGCATGTCAAAGCAAAATCCAAACCATGAGGTCGAAGGAGTTGTCAGTAGAGCTCCGAGACAGGATTGTGTTGAGGCACAGATTTGGGGAAGGGTACCAAACATTTTTGGCTGAGCTCGCCGCCTGGCCAAACTGAGCAATGGGGGAGAAGTTCCTTGGTCAGGGAGGTGACCATTAACCCAATGGTCACTCTGACAGAGCTCCAGAATTCCTCTGTGGAGATAGGAAAACCTTTCAGAAGGACAACTATCTCCGCAGCACTCCACCAATCAGGCATTTATGGTAGTGGTCAGATGGAAGCCACTCCTCGGTAAAAGGCACATGACAGCCCGCTTGGAGTTTGTCAAAATGCCCCTAAAGAATCTCAGACCATGAGAAACAAGATTCTCTAGTCTGATGAAACCCAGATTGAACAGTTTGGCCTGAATGCCAAGCATCACGTCTGGAGGAAACCTGGCACCATCCCTACGGTGAAGCATGGTGGTGGCAGCATCATGCTGTGGGGATAATTTTAAGAACATGGCCAAGGCAACACAGGAGTGGTTTTGGGACAAGTCTCTGAATGTCCTTGAGTGGCCGAGCCAGAGCCCAGACTTGAACCCGATCAAACATCTCTGGAGAGACCTGAAAATAGCTGTGCAGTTACGCTCTCCATCCAACCTGACAGAGCTTGAGAGGATCTGCAGAGAAGAATGGGAGAAACTCCCCAAATACAGGTGTGCCAAGCTTGTAGTTTCATACCCAAGAAGACTCGACGCGAGTAAAGTGTCTGAATACTTATGTAAAATGTGATATCAGTTTATTATACATTTGCAAAATGTTCTAAAAAACAGTTTTTACTTTGTCATTATGGGGTATTGTGTGTAGATTGAAGATTTAACTATTTGATAAATTTTAGAACAAAGCTGTAACGTAAGAAAATGTCGGTGTCAATATTTTCCGAATGCATAGATTTAATGTCGGCTATAGATATATACACATACAGTACCAGTCAAAAGTTTGGACACACCTAAAACTGTGAAATAACACACATGGAATCATTGTTACGAATAACTATGAGTGGTGGGTGGAATCAGGCGCAGAGAGCAGGGTTCTGTCGTTTTATCAAAATTTATTCACCGGTGCAACCAAAACGATTACGCCAACACACAGGGCGTATAAGTTGCCAGTCCAAAACAACAGGACAAAATAGACCGGATAAATAAAGATACAAAAGCAAATCACACCATCAAACACAGAGTAACAATTAACAAGCCCGCACAAAATACCCAGCAGGCCTAGTGCCCTTAAATACCCTACAAACAAACCCTAATACAAAACAGGTGTACCCAATTAACCAATAACCAACACAAACGGAAAAAGAATCGATGGCAGCTAATAGGCCGGTGACGACGACCGCCGAGCCCCGCCCGAACAGGAAGAGGCACCCTCTTCAGCGAGGTTCGTGACAGTACCCCCCCCCTGACCCTGGCCACCGACCCTGGCCTCGAGGACGACCCGGAGGACGAGGCGCGGGGCGATCCGGGTGGAGGCGGTGGAAATCCCTCAAGAGGGGTTAATGAGGGGTTAATGTGATAATAAGAGGGAAGTTGCAATCTATAACAAACCTTGTTTATCCTCCTCAGGACTTTAAATGGCCCCACACACTGCGGCCCCAGCTTCCGGCAGGGCAGGCGGAGGGGCAGGTTTCGGGTCGAGAGCCAGACCCTGTCCCCTGGTGCGAACACCGGGGCCTCACTGCGGTGGCGGTCAGCGACTCTCTTCTGCCGTACATTGGCATGCCTGAGAGAATCCTGGACTGCCCGCCAGGTCTCTCTAGAGCGCTGTACCCACTCCTCCACCGCAGGAGCCTCGGTCTGACTCTGATGCCACGGAGCCGGACCGGCTGGTAGCCCAGTACGCATTCGAATGGCAACATATTTGTGGACGAATGCCGAAGAGAGTTCTGGGCCAATTCTGCCCACGGGACGTACCTCGCCCATTCTCCTGGCCGGTCCTGGCAATATGACCTCAGAAACCTACCCACTTCCTGGTTTAATCTCTCCACCTGCCCATTACTTTCGGGGTGATAACCAGAGGTAAGGCTGACCGAGATCCCCAGACGCTCCATAAACGCCTTCCAAACCCGGGACGTGAACTGGGGACCCCGATCGGAGACTATATCCTCTGGAACCCCATAGTGCCGGAAGACGTGGGTAAATAGAGCCTCTGCAGTCTGTAGGGCCGTAGGAAGACCAGGCAATGGGAGGAGACGGCAGGACTTAGAGAACCGATCCACAACGACCAGAACGGTAGTGTTTCCCTGAGATGGGGGAAGATCAGTAAGGAAATCCACCGAGAGATGGGACCATGGCCGTTGTGGAACCGGGAGGGGCTGTAACTTCCCTCTAGGAAGGTGCCTAGGAGCCTTACTCTGGGCGCATACCGAACAGGAGGAGACATAGATCCTCACATCCCTAGCTAAAGTAGGCCACCAGTATTTCCCCCTAAGACCCCGCACTGTCCTATCAATCCCCGGATGACCCGCAGACGGTAGTGTGTGAGCCCACTGAATCAATTTATCACGGACACCAAGCGGTACGTAACTTCGACCAGTCGGACACTGTATAGGCGCAGGTTCAACCCTCAACGCCTGCTCGATGTCCGCGTCCACCTCCCATACCACTGGGGCCACCAGCCGAGAGGCTGGAAGGATGGGAGTGGGTTCGATGGACCGGTCCTCGGTGTCATAGAGACGGGACAGCACGTCGGCCTTAGTGTTGAGGGAACCTGGTCTGTAAGAGATTGTAAATCTAAAACGTGTAAAAAACATGGCCCACCTAGCCTGACGCGGATTCAGTCTCCTCGCTTCTCGAATATACTCCAGATTACGGTGGTCAGTCCAGATGAGAAAAGGGTGTTTAGCCCCCTCTAGCCAGTGTCTCCACACCTTCAGGGCCTTTACCATAGCTAGTAACTCCCGATCCCCCACATCATAGTTCCGCTCCACCGGACCCAGCTTCTTAGAAAAGAAAGGCAGGGACGGAGCTTCGGTGGCGTGCCCGAGCGCTGAGACAGCACGGCCCCAACCCCAGCCTCGGACGCATCCACCTCCACTATGAATGCTAACGAAGGGTCCGGATGCGCCAACACGGGAGCTCCAGTGAACAGTACCTTCAACTGGTTGAAGGCTCCATCAGCCTCTGCTGACCACCGCAGACGCACCGGTCCCCCCTTCAGCAGTGAGGTAATGGGCGCCGCTACTTGGCCAAAACCCCGGATAAACCTCCGGTAGTAATTGGCAAACCCTAAAAACCGCTGCACCTCCTTTACCGTGGTCGGAGTCGGCCAATTACGCACAGCGTTAACGCGGTCACACTCCATCATCATCCCCGAGCTGGAAATGCGATAACCCAGGAAGGAAACGGCTGGTTTGGAGAACACACATTTCTCAGCCTTGACGTATAGGTCATGCTCCAGCAGTCGCCCAAGAACCTTGCGCACCAAGGAAACATGCACGGCGCGTGTGGTAGAATAAATCAAGATGTCATCAATATAGATGACATCTTGACCCTAACCCTAACCCACTACCACACCCTGCCCGTGCAAGTCCCTGAGAATCTCATCTACAAAGGATTGGAAAACGGCTGGAGCATCATTCTTCAACCCATACGGCATGACGAGGTACTCATAGTGGCCTGATGTGGTACTAAACGCTGTTTTCCACTCGTCTCCTCCCCGAATACGCACCAGATTATACGCGCTCCTGATGTCCAGTTTTGTGAAGAAACACGCTCCGTGGAATGATTCCACCGTCGTAGCGATGAGAGGTAGCGGATAACTAAAACCCACTGTGATCGAATTGAGACCTCGATAATCAATGCACGGACGCATACCTCCCTCCTTTTTCCTCACAAACAAGAAACTCGAGGAGACGGGTGACATGGAGGGCCGAATGTACCCCTGTCTCAGAGCTTCCGTGATATATGTCTCCATAGCCAACGTCTCCTCCTGTGACAGTGGGTACACATGACTCCGGGGAAGTGCAGCGTTCTCCTGGAGGTTTATCACGCAATCCCACTGTCGATGAGGTGGTAATTTGGTCGCTTTCTTCTTACTAAAAGCGATAGCCAAATCGGCATATTCTGGGGGAATGCGCACGGTGGAAACCTGGTCTGGACTCTCCACCGTCGTGGCACCGATGGAAACTCCTATACACCTCTCTGAACACTCGTCTGACCACCCCTTAAGAGCCCCGTTTCCAGGAAATAACGGGATTGTGAATAGCCAGCCAGGGAACCCCCAACACCACCGGGAACCCAGGTGAATCAATAAGGTAGAAACTGATCCTCTCCCTATGATTCCCCTGCGTTACCATGTCCAGCGGAATCGTGGCCTCCCTGACCAGTCCTGACCCTAACGGTCGGCTATCTAAGGAGTGCACAGGGACAGGTGGGTCTATCTGCACTAACGGAATACCCAATTTACGGGTGAGTCCACGATCCATAAAACTCCCAGCTGCGCCTGAATCGACTAGCGCCTTATGCTGAAGAGAGGGGAAAAACGCAGGGAAAAAGATTAACAAAAACATGTGACCAACAAGGAGCTCTGAGTGAGTTTGGTGCTTACTCACCTGGGGTGGCCGAGGAGTGTTCCGCCGACCATCTCGACTCCCAGAGGGACTCCTCCAACACCAGTCCGAAGTGTGTCCTCTACGTCCACAATAGGAGCAGTAGGAGCCCCCTCTGGTTCCCCTAGATGCAGCTCCTCCCAACTCCATCGGAGTGGGAGTGGGAGAGCTGGAAGGTGGAATTAACAGGACCCCTTCTGAACGCCCGCGGGCAGCCAGCAGGTTGTCCAATCGAATAGACATGTCTATAAGTTCATCCAGGGATAGAGTTGTGTCTCTGCAAGCTAGCTCCTGGCGGACGTCTTCCCGGAGACTACACCGGTAATGGTCCATCAGGGCCCTGTCATTCCACCCAGCACCAGCAGCTAGGGTCCTAAACTCCAACGCGAAGTCCTGCGCACTCCTCATCTCCTGTCTGAGGTGGAACAGTTGCTCACCCGCCGCTTTACACTCTGGTGGATGATCGAACACAGCTCGGAAACGGCGGGTGAACTCCAGGTAGTTGTCCCGAGCCGAGTCTGGACTGTTCCAGACCGCGTTAGCCCAGTCCAGGGCCCTGCCCGTTAAACAGGAGACGAGGAGGCTCACACTCTCCTCACCCGAGGGAGCCGGACGCACGGTAGCCAGGTAGAGCTCTATCTGGAGCAAAAATCCCTGGCACCCAGCCGCTGCTCCTTCGTACTCCCTCGGGGGGAGAGACGCAGTGCGCCGGACCCAGAGGACGATGTAGGTGGAGTAGGTGGTGTAGGTGGTGTCGGCAGTGGGAGAGCTGAGATAGACGTCGGTAGACCACTCCTCTCCCATCGTTCCATCCTCTCCATCATCTGATCCATCGCCGTACCAATCCGATGGAGGACAGCTGTGTGGTGATGGACGCGTCCTCCATAGTGGGGAGAGGGGTGGTCGCTGCTCCTGCTGACTCCATTTCTTCGGTGCGGGCTTCTGTTACGAATAACTATGAGTGGTGGGTGGAATCAGGCGCAGAGAGCAGGGTTCTGTCGTTTTATCAAAATGTATTCACCGGTGCAACCAAAACGATTACGCCAACACACAGTTAAGCCAACACACAGATTACGCCAACACACACATAAGTTGCCAGTCCAAAACAACAGGACAAAATAGACCGGATAAATAAAGATACAAAAGCAAATCACACCATCAAACACAGAGTAACAATTAACAAGCCCGCACAGAATACCCAGCAGGCCTAGTGCCCTTAAATACCCTACAAACAAACCCTAACACAAAACAGGTGTACCCAATTAACCAATAACCAACACAAACGGAAAAAGAATCGATGGCAGCTAATAGGCCGGTGACGACGACCGCCGAGCCCCGTCCGAACAGGAAGAGGCACCCTCTTCAGCGAGGTTCGTGACAATCATGTAGTAACCAAAAAAGTTTCAAACAAATCAAAATATATTTTAGATTCTTAAAAGTTGCAACCCTTTGCCTTGATGACAGATTTGCACACTCTTGGCATTCTCTCAACCAGCTTCATGAGGTAGTCACCTGGAATGCATCTCAATTAACAGGTGTACCTTGTTAAAAGTTACATTTATGGAATTTCTTTCATTCTTAATGCATTTGAGCCAATCGGTTGTGTTATAACAAGGTAGAGGTGGTATACAGAAGATAGCCCTATTTGGAAAAAGACCAAGTCCATATTATGGCAAGAACAGCTCAAATAAGCAAAGAGAATCGACAGTCCATCATTACTTTAATTAAGACATGAAGGTCAGTCACTCTGGAAAATGTCAAGAACTTTGAAAGTTTCTTCAAGTGCAGTTGCAAAAACCATCAAGCACTATGATTAAACTAGCTCTCATGAGGACCACCACAAGAAAGGAAGACCCAGAGTTACCTCTGCTGCAGAGGATAAGTTCATTAGAGTTACCAGCCTCAGAAATAACAGCCCAGTGACAATCATGTAGTAACCAAAAAAGTTTCAAACAAATCAAAATATATTTTAGATTCTTAAAAGTTGCAACCCTTTGCCTTGATGACAGATTTGCACACTCTTGGCATTCTCTCAACCAGCTTCATGAGGTAGTCACCTGGAATGCATCTCAATTAACAGGTGTACCTTGTTAAAAGTTACATTTATGGAATTTCTTTCATTCTTAATGCATTTGAGCCAATCGGTTGTGTTATAACAAGGTAGAGGTGGTATACAGAAGATAGCCCTATTTGGAAAAAGACCAAGTCCATATTATGGCAAGAACAGCTCAAATAAGCAAAGAGAATCGACAGTCCATCATTACTTTAATTAAGACATGAAGGTCAGTCACTCTGGAAAATGTCAAGAACTTTGAAAGTTTCTTCAAGTGCAGTTGCAAAAACCATCAAGCACTATGATTAAACTAGCTCTCATGAGGACCACCACAAGAAAGGAAGACCCAGAGTTACCTCTGCTGCAGAGGATAAGTTCATTAGAGTTACCAGCCTCAGAAATAACAGCCCAGTGACAATCATGTAGTAACCAAAAAAGTTTCAAACAAATCAAAATATATTTTAGATTCTTAAAAGTTGCAACCCTTTGCCTTGATGACAGATTTGCACACTCTTGGCATTCTCTCAACCAGCTTCATGAGGTAGTCACCTGGAATGCATCTCAATTAACAGGTGTACCTTGTTAAAAGTTACATTTATGGAATTTCTTTCCTTCTTAATGCATTTGAGCCAATCGGTTGTGTTATAACAAGGTAGAGGTGGTATACAGAAGATAGCCCTATTTGGAAAAAGACCAAGTCCATATTATGGCAAGAACAGCTCAAATAAGCAAAGAGAATCGACAGTCCATCATTACTTTAATTAAGACATGAAGGTCAGTCACTCTGGAAAATGTCAAGAACTTTGAAAGTTTCTTCAAGTGCAGTTGCAAAAACCATCAAGCACTATGATTAAACTAGCTCTCATGAGGACCACCACAAGAAAGGAAGACCCAGAGTTACCTCTGCTGCAGAGGATAAGTTCATTAGAGTTACCAGCCTCAGAAATAACAGCCCAGTGACAATCATGTAGTAACCAAAAAAGTTTCAAACAAATCAAAATATATTTTAGATTCTTAAAAGTTGCAACCCTTTGCCTTGATGACAGATTTGCACACTCTTGGCATTCTCTCAACCAGCTTCATGAGGTAGTCACCTGGAATGCATCTCAATTAACAGGTGTACCTTGTTAAAAGTTACATTTATGGAATTTCTTTCCTTCTTAATGCATTTGAGCCAATCGGTTGTGTTATAACAAGGTAGAGGTGGTATACAGAAGATAGCCCTATTTGGAAAAAGACCAAGTCCATATTATGGCAAGAACAGCTCAAATAAGCAAAGAGAATCGACAGTCCATCATTACTTTAATTAAGACATGAAGGTCAGTCACTCTGGAAAATGTCAAGAACTTTGAAAGTTTCTTCAAGTGCAGTTGCAAAAACCATCAAGCACTCTGCTGCAGAGGATAAGTTCATTAGAGTTACCAGCCTCAGAAATAACAGCCCAAATAAATGTTTCACATAGTTCAAGCAACAGACACATCAACTGTTCAGAGGAGACTATGTGAAACAGGCCTTCATGGTCGAATTGCTGCAAAGAAACCACTACTAAAGGACACCAATATGAAGAAGAGACTTTCTTGGGCCAAGAAATACGAGCAATGGAAATTAGACCGGTGGAAATCTGTCCTTTGGTCTGATGAGTCTAAAGTTGAGATTTTTGGTTCCAACCACCGTGTCTTTGTGAGACGCAGAGTAGGTTAACGGATGATCTCCTCATGTGTGGTTCCCACCGTGAAGCATGGAGGAGGAGGTGTGTCGGTGTGTGGGAGCTTTGCTGGTGACACTGTCAATGATTCATTTAGAATTCAAGGCACACTTAACCAGTATTGCTACCACATCATTCTGCAGCGATACGCCATCCCAACTAGTTTGCTCTTAGTGGGACTATAATTGGATTTTCAACAGGACAATGACCCAACACACCTCCAGGCTGTGTAAGGGCTATTTGACCAAGAAAGAGTGATGGAGTGCTGCATCAGATGACCTGGCCTCCACAATCACCCGACCTCAACCCAATTGAGATGGTTTGGGATGAGTTGGATCGCAGAGTGAAGGAAAAGCAGCCAACAAGTGTTCAGCATATGTGGGAACTCTGCATGTCTATAGCCTACATTAAATCTAAGTTTTGCCCTGACCCCAACCTCCCACTTGCCTCAGGAATTCATTTAAAGTTTTATATCATTCATTATTGAATAAGCATCAAATAAAATGAGTGACAACCCTCTATACTGCACCCAACCTCCCATAATCCCCTTCTCTGACCTCCCCTTCCCCCTACCCCTGTACCTCTCTGCACAATGTCAGTCACCTCCGACAGGTAGTCGTGGGCATCTTGCTCACTGGATATCTGCAGACACTCGTCCCCCTTGAGGGCCACCACCTCCAGGAGGGGTGCCAGGCTGTCCACCCCACACAAGACCACCACCACGTGGACCGCAGGGTTCAGCACGTGGGCCAGGAAGAAGCGTCGGAGCTGGGAAAGGCCCTTCAACATGCTCCTAGACAGGATCAACAGCTTGACCTTGTACCGGCCCAGTTGCAGTAAGTCCTCCCGCAGGCAGGTCACTGTGGTCCGGTGAAGATAGAGCGCAGGTATGAAGGGAGATTTTCACAGGTGCAATGCCCGCTAATATATGTAAAGCCACATATTGCAAGTCAAACCAAAATGTAATATGTATCCAATACCAATCTCCAAAATCAACACAATTCCACACAAAAAAAATGAATTTCATGTAATAACACAGCACTAAACAAGAGACGCAAACATGAGAATTTGTTCAAAAAGTTCTGAAGGTCTAGGCTACTCACCTGAGCTAATTTTTTTCCACATCTGTCTGCGTGCGAGTCCTGACTGCTGTGACAAGGAAAAACAGCTCTCCATACACTGGCTCTATTGATTGTATGCCATTGGTCTGATAAGTAGTTAAGGGCAGAGAGCTTCCTGCTTATCAAGATCAGACAGAGATGGGGCAGTACATGGTGGCTCCATTTCCAGAAGAGTTTAGGGACAAGTGCCTTGCCTTTACCTGATCTACAGAGGAACATGCATTATCTAACAAACATAGGGCTAAGGCTGTACAAACTTTAACCTTGATAGCAAACACACAAAATACTTACTGTTACATCTAAGTTCTAGGCCCATTTACAGGGAAACAGAGTTAGAAAAATACAAACTTTCACCTGCACAGGGCGAGGGGGTGCTTTTGTACCATTTTACATGTTCACTAAATAGAGTTCCCTGGGAAACACTGACTAAAACTATGGTTCCTACCTTGTCACGTTAACTGAATGTTTTTTTATTTTATTATTTCTATTGCACATAAAGAATACAAACTTCCATTACAGGGATCCAATGCTGCAACCCTATTGTAATTGGTGGGATTACTATTTTGTGCCTTTAAAATGGCCACAACTTTACCATGGTAAACCAGTCAGGCACACTAGGTGGCGGGATGCACATTAGATGGTGCCATAAATAAGAAGAATAGCAGCAGCCTAGTGGTCGATTTGGGATTGAACCTCAGTCACCAAACTGTAGGCTGTTTGGGGTTAGTATATTCTATTTCCTCTATTACAATGTCTCTAAATGTCCACATGGTGGCGCTGTAATAACAACCAAATATAACTGTCTAAACTAGCCTACTTATAAATCCTAAAAGGTGGACTGTCTATCAACTACTTATAACCTTCCCTTTACAACCACCCTTATATCGTTCACAAAGCGGTTAGGCTGAATACTTGCACCACCACGAAACTAGAGAATAGATGTACTTGATTCCACCCAACCAGAACCATAATATAGCTCTGCACCCACCCTGTGTGCCAGGGGAGTGAAATCGAATGCACCTACTCTCTAGCCTCGTGGTGCTCACTCAAAACAGTGAATATTTGGCTTTCTAAATTGCATGGCATGATGACAACTCTAAACCTTCGAGAGAGATTGAGTGAAGTTAAGATACTGTCTTTGAAGAAGCAGAAATGGCAGGATCCAGCGCACAACTGTGGAGTTGCAGGCCAACGCTTCACACACGCATGATTGATGTTGCAACAAGATACAGGAGAGGGAACTGATTTGTTGCAACACACAGCACTGCAAGTATAGCCTAATATTCATATTGTTGATACTTACGAATGTCATCTAAGCATTAAAAATGCCAGTGAAGGGGAATAGGTCTCTGGCACCAATAGAAGAGCAAATATATGGGGGGGCGTATCTTACCAAATGCATGCTAGGTTGCGCGCGCACAGCGTTGGGAGAAAGAACTTGATACAGAAATCACACGGACCTACAGTTTAGGGGTGGTGAAATGTGTAACCTTGTTGCAAGTATCTTTGGCGAGTGATAGGAGCAAGTGAGATCACCGAGATCTCCCATTTGGATAGAGTTGAGGTGTTGGGCAAGGACGGCATCGGCTCTTTTTCAGGCACAGTTCAAATATATTTGAATATATAACGGTAACACCCTGGAAATGTCCGAAAACAAGCCGAATGATGATCCGAAGTTATCTACGACGGACAGGGTAGTAAAATGTAAGTGTCAAATTAATTACGTTTCTAAATGTCTCTAAAATAAACTGTTATTACGTTGCTTTTTTGGGGGGGGGGGGGGGGGGGATAATGAAGTGTCACTGCTGCCATAGACGAATGTGTCTCCCTCAACACATTGCAATCCTAGTCGTATTGCGCCCTAATGGTCTGCTCAATTGGAAAGCTGGTTATGGAGAAAAAGGGTGTTAGCCGTGAGATATGGCACCGGCTGGCTAATCAGTAAAAGTAGGAAGTAATGGTGTTATTACAATAGTTGTAGGCATTCAAGGTTTGAATCAATGTCCATGTCTCACAACGTGCTTGTTGGATATAGTCCTATTGTTTATCATCTGCACATACAATAATATATATTTTTAAACAATGTATTACCATAAAATACATTATTTTGTAGCCACACATTTATTCTGTACTCACTTTTGCAAAATTAACGAGCATGTACGAAGCATGTAGGCTATTGCAGAACTATTATGCCACGGTTAAAGTTAGACTTTTCCCCTTATTTTGGTTTCATTAGGAACACATATATAATAGTGTGACACGGTGTGTTTTATTCTAGTAATAAACATGTCTGTTCTTGTCTAGCCCGCATGTTTGATGTTTGCCCCCATGGTACTGTAGCCTATGGGGGCTTGAACTATCAGGACTAATTTCCTTTATTTTTTATTATACATTAAATCACTATTGATTTATTAAAAACTTGTTAGGTTCGTCTTTATACTCTACACACATGGTGTAAATAGTGCATCAGAATCTTAATTTGACTATAAAGGCGACTGTTGGGCAACTCATCCCTTGACACATGACATCCCAGTTACACATGTTGACATTTTCGCTATCAAAGATACTCCCGTAGCCTCTTGCAATGACAGCATATGTTTGGTATGTCATTGCATTCATTTGACACACCAGGTCTCTGTAGTTACCCAGTAAAGGACTATTTATTATACCTCATGGTCCTTTACACAAGAATCCTTTAAGAACAGTTTTCCTGTTTTTTGTGTTAGTAGCTGGTATGTACTCAAACTGCATTCTATTAAACTTGATTCTCACAATATTCTACTAGTAGGCCTATAGGTGTGCTCTAAAACAAGAAAATAACTTAATTCTTCTGTGACCACATGGTTTCATGGTTTCCACTAGATAATAATCCAAATTGGCTATATCGTAAAAATGCATGATCCCCCCTCACCCTAGCGTTAGGCATAAGGTTAGCAGTGTGGTTAAGGTTTAGTTTCAAATCAGATTTGAAGAAGATCAATTGTAGTAATAGGCGGAGTTTATGACTTTGTGGCTGTGTTAACTAGCTCCGCAACAGTGTTGTAACAATAGACTGATCGTACAACCTCAGAGTTTATGCATTCAGATTGGGATCATAAATGGAGTCAAAATGTCGATATGCAGGTGAAATGATTTGCCAATAGCAATATCAGCAACCACATATACATATCTGTTCTCGACATCATGGCCATAATATCTCAATTAAAAACAAATTGGACATTGGTCTATAATCAATAATGACTGATGCTACATTGTAAAGAGATTAATAATTCAACTATGACCAGAGGACATGACACAGGAAAGCCTTGACTTTGTATATGCGCTGGTCTGCATTTTCTTTTCATACCAAAGTGAGTATAGAATTCTGTTCTCAATAGTTGCTTGCCATGTAACGTTGTTCAACTCTGTATGTCGCTCTCCTGCTCAGTCTTCATGTAAGCGTACCATGATCAATGTGCATATGTTAGCTCAATATCCACATTAATTTAAAGTAATGCTTACGGCTGTGGTTCAGGTCTTTGTGAATAAGGTTGAGAACTGTATGGGTGATTGGTAAGGTCTTGGGTGGTTTTGTTAAATATTTTCAAGAGACTGTCCCTATAGTTCACTCCAAAATTGCACCCTATCCGCTTCATAGTGTACTATTTTTGACCATGGACCATAGGGCTCTCTTCAAAAGTAATGCACAATGTAGGGAATATAGGGTTCCATTTGGGATGCGTACTATGTATCAACATAATGGGTTAAAGCTCAGTAATGGGAAAATTATTACATGGTCCAAATGGATTCAGTGAGAAATTGAGAATCGTGGAAATCCAATTGTACTACACATCCCATTAGCTCATGAATTGCTAATGTTAGACTACTCACAACCCACTTCAGATGGAATCACAATTAATGTCCTGAAAATCATATGATTTTTAACTTGACAACAAACGGTGATATTGATTATGCTGTTAGGTTGTTGAATGCTACCATGCACGCACAAATGTCTATAAAATGGAAATAGCACAGTTTAGATTTTTCATAGTTTTTCATTCAATTCTTGTTTTACATTTTTTCCTCCAACAGCTTTTATGATATCAGACTCAGAGTAGTTATCATTTTAGCTCTGTGTCAACATCATGCCTGTATTGTGTACAAAGCATCCCTCCAAATATTTGGAGGCAAAATGTCGGAAGTCATCTGTTGCCAATCCTCCCAGTTCACCATACGGGCTGTTTCTCACCTTCAATACAATGTGCATCACTCATTCCCACCTGTTTTGAAAACAAATCCTGTATAAAACTGATGAGGCAAACAACCGTTTCAGTTTCACTAAATATCCAGGTTTGTCTTAATAACACAAGTAACCATATTCAGTTTGTGGAAGAGCTATAGATCTAGACCAGTGGAGGCTGCTGAGGAGAGGGTGGCTCATAATAATGTCTGGAATGGAGCCAATGGAATGGCATCAAACCATGTGTTTGATGTATTTGATGCCAATCCACCTATCCCACTCCAGCCATTACCACTAGCTCGTCCTCCCCAATTATGGTGCCACCAACCTCCTGTGATCTAGATAGCTACATAACTGCTGTTACCAGCTCAATATCATGCATGGCAAGATGGTGACCATATTAATACGAAGTGGATAGTGAATATCAGTTGTTGTGTATTTTATTTGACTCCAGCTGGGAAGGAAAGCCCCATAGCAGAGCATGTGCTGCAGCATTCCCCTGCTTGCAGAGGCCTTTCCTTTGACTTGAATCGATAGTATCTGACGTTTGACTTTTTCGTAGAGGCCTGTGTCCCGTGTTTAAGACGTGTGGGGGTCCACCACCAGGGCCACTGATCCCAGCTAGACAGATGAGTCATTTTTAGAACGGAACATTTAAGTAACGCCACGTACTTCACTCCAGCTTTATGTAATCACCTGCCCAAAGCCCCGGCCTTCACCTGCTTTCAGGTTGCTGTGTGTGGGGGGTTGGGCGGTTGTGTGTGTGTGTGTGTGCCTGCATGCGTGCACGACCTACAGGGTCTCTCCATACACACATTTGAATTGGTTTATCTTTAAATCTGGTTAATAGGATAATCACCAGGTGTTATTTGAATAAGTAAATTAAGGCATATCTGATATCTTGAAAGTGGATATAATCTGGCACGGGTCAAACTCATTCCACGAAGGGCAGAGTGTCTGTGGGTTTTCGCTCCTCCCTTGTACTTGATTGATTAATTAAATCAAATTACGTTTTGTCACGTGCGTCGTAAACAACAGGTTTAGAACAGTGAAATGCTTACATACAGGTTATTTTTCAAGGTATTTTAAATAGTGATACGAGGAATAAATGCATAGTGAATTTCAATAATGAGTAGACGTAACATGCTATATACATGGAGTACCATTACAGAGTCGATGTGCAGGGGTATGAGGTAATTGAGGTGGCTACAGTATGTACATATAGGTAGAGTTAAAGTGACTAGGCAACAGGATAGATAATAGACAGTAGCAGCAGCAGGTAGCCATTTGATTAGCTATTTAGCTTGTTTAGCAGTCTGATGGCTTGGGGTTAGAAGCTGTTCAGTTTCCTGTTGGTTCCAGACTTGGTGCACTGGTACAGCTTGCCGTGCGGTAGCACAGAGAACAGTCTATGGCATGGGTGGCTGGGATTTTAGAAAAAAAAAAAATCCTTCCTCTGGCACCGCCTGGTATAGAGGTCCTGGATGGCAGGGAGCTCGTACTCACCACCAATGTTCCCTCTAATTTTTGGGGGCACTGAGCAAATCTTTGAACTTGTGAGCGGAAACTTGATTGTTGTGAGAATTTTGTGCAACTTCCAGCACGCGTTTAAAGGCTGCACCCTTACAGTTTTAGACAGCCACAATAGCCTATTGGCTACTATTTCAGCATAATGTGCTGTAGGCCTACCAACGAAACCAATTGAACAAATCCCATAATATTTTCTAATGGCCATAGCTTTTGATTTCTACGATATAGCCTACAGTAGCCTATATGTGATTTTCAATGCAGGCCTACATTGCATGAGACTTTTAAAAGCATTTTTACATTATGAAGGGCTTGACATTGATTCATTCATTTTTTACCTGGTCTGTAACACCGTGGGCCAAATAGGTGACTATAAATTGCAATGTATTGTGTTGTATGATGCAAGAAACCACTTTACAAAATACAATTCATTATTATTACAATATAGAGAATTAGACAATGTAGGCTATGCCTCTGCCTATTGGCTTATTTGCATATTCAAGCCTTTCTCAAAATACAACACTGCCCCTTTAATTGAGCTTTTTACCTGATTGGCTTTTCAAAGACTGCTTGAAATGTAGCCTACGCGCTTTCTGTTCTTGTAAGAAGCAGTAACTCCCCATTGCTGACCTATACTTATCTATAACTGGACTAATAACTCGCTAACTAGCAAAGAATATCAACAAATGTGCACACGAGAGGCTCTGCGCTCTGATTTCACTCGTGGGTGGTTGAAAGACCACACGAGGGCTACCCAATAGACATTTTCTTCGTTGCACTCCGGCTCTGCCTTCAACAAAATCACAGACTCAAGTCTTGCAAAGTTAGATTTGTTTTGGTTTGTTGCATTGAAAAGGGGCTGATATATGTTGATTCGATCACATAAAAACGTTGAACTATAGAGTGCAAAGTAATGGGGCGAACTCTGAAGTTCAATCTCTCACGTCTCTGTGCGGCCTGGCATTTCTTCTGCGTGGCAGTCCTGGAGGAGGTGTGCGCTTGCAGCTTAGAGGGAACATTGCTCACAACCCTCTTTAGCGCCTTGCGGTCGAGCGCCTTGCAGTTGCCATACCAAGCGGTGATGCAGCCAATCAATATGCTCTCAATGGTGCAGCTGTAGAACCTTTTGAGGATCTGGGGGCTCATGCTCTCTTCACAACTGTGTTGATGTGTGGACCATGTTAATTCCTTGGTGATGTGGACACCGAGGAACACTGACTAGTAAAGAACTCCCCTCACCTGGTTGTTTAGGTCTTAATTGAAACAAAAAACCTAAAACCAGCAGACACTAGGCCCTCCACGGAATGAGTTTGACACCCCTATAATATGGTTTTCAAATAGGTTGTAGCCTATTTTTTTCCCCTCCAATGTACAGTCTGAAGGTTTCAGCTGAGAAATAGCTTATTATTATTAGTGTTTTCCAAAGATGTTCAGATGTCCTTATCCTTACTATTCCTATGTCAGAGTGATAACAGCAGAACTAGATGGGATAATTGGGTAGACGGGAAAGACGGGATGAAGAGCACCATTTGTGACTGATAACGGCAGCCGCAGAGAACATAATGGTATTATCATACATGGATTGTCAGCTGATAATGTAATATATAAACGCAACATGCACCAATTTCAAAGATTTTACAGAGTTACAGTTCATATAAGTAAATTATTCAATTGAAATCAATTCATTAGGCCCTAATCTATGGGTTTCACATGATGGCGTAGCCATGGGCTGCGCCCTTGCTCAGTCATGTGAAATCCATAGATTAGGGCCTAATGAATTGATTTCAATTGACTAATTTCCTTATATGAACTGTCAATCATAATGAGTTTTTCCCCACAAAAGGGCTTTATTACAAACAGAAATACACCTCAGCATCCCTGCATACTGCTAGGTTTTCTAAAACAACGTTGGAGAGGCGGTTTATGAACATTCAATTCTCTGGCAACAGCTCTGGTGGTCATTCCTGCAGTCAGCATACTAATTGCAGGGCTCCCTCAACTTGAGACGTCTGCGGCATTGTGTTGTGTGACAAAACTGCACATTTTTAGAGTGGCCTTTTATTTTCCCCAGCTCCAGGTGCACCTGTCAATCAATCAATCAGTCAATCAAATGTATTTATAAACCCCTTTTTACATCCGCAGATGTCACAAAGTGCTCTACAGAAACACAGCCTAAATCCCCAAACAGCAAGCAATGCAGATGTAGACACACGTAATGATCATGATGTTTAATCAGCTTCTTGATATGCCACACCTGTCAGGTGGATGGATTATTTTGGCAAAGGAGAAATGCTTTGCGGACGTCCTTGTATCAGCTAGCGACAGCTAAAATCTTAAGAGTTCTGAAGTGAAGTATTTTTCTGCTGCCATAAGAGAGAACGTCTATGAATATTCTTTTGGAAAGTCCTTGTCCCTTTTAATTATCAGGTTGTTGTAAGGACTGTCTTTTATTTTCACACAAACTAAAACAGAAATAAATGCAAAAATTTTAAAGATTTTACTGAGTTAAAGTTCATATAAGGAAATCAGTCAATTGAAATACATTCATTAGGCCCTAATCTATGGATTTCACATGACTGGGAATACAGACATGCATTTGTTGGTCACAGATACCTTTAAAAAAAAGGTAGGGGCGTAGATCAGAAAACCAGTCAGTATCTTGTAGAGGTCGACCGATTATGATTTTTCAACGCCAATACCGATTATCGGAGAACCAAAAAAGCCGATACCGATTAATCGGCCGATTAATTTATTTTTCAAATGTATTTGTAATAATGACAATTACAACAATACTGAATGAACACTTATTTTAACTTAAAATACATCAATAAAATCAATTTAGCCTCAAATAAATAATGAAACATGTTCAATTTGGTTTAAATAATGCAAAAACAAAGTGTTGGAGAAGAAAGTGAAAGTGCAATATGTGCTATGTAAGAAAGCTGACGTTTAAGTTCCTAGCTCAGAACATGAGAACATATGAAAGCTGGTGGTTCCTTTTAACATGAATCTTCAATATTCCCAGGTAAGAAGTTTTAAGTTGTAGTTATTATAGGAATTATATGACTATTTACCTCTATACCATTTGTATTTCATTAACCTTTGTTCTTATAGGCACTTTAGTATTGCCAGTGTAACAGTATAGCTTCCGTCCCTCTCCTTGCTCCTCCCTGGGCTCGAACCAGGAACACAACGACAACAGCCAACCTCGAAGCAGCGTTGCCCATGCAGAGCAAGGGAAACAACCACTCCAAGGCTCAGAGCGAGTGACATTTGAAACACAATTAACACGCGCTAACTAGCTAGCCATTTCACTTCGGTTACACCAGCCTCATCTCGGGAGTTTATCTGCTTGAAGTCATAAACAGTGCAATGCTTGACACACAAGAAGAGCTCCTGGCAAAATGCACGAAAGTGCTGTTTGAATGAGTGTTTACGCGCCTGCTTCTGCCTACCACCGCTCAGTCAGATACTTAGATATTTATATGCTTGTATGCTCAGTCAGATTATATGCAACACAAGATACGCTAGATAATATCTAGTAATATCATCAACCATGTGTAGTTAACTAGTGATTATGATTGATTGATTGTTTTTTATAAGATAAGTTTAATGCTAGCTAGCAACTTACCTTGGCTTACCTCATTCGCGTAACAGGCAGTCTCCTTGTGGAGTGCAACGAGAGAGAGGCAGGTCGTTATAGCGTTGGACTAGTTAACTGTAATGTTGCAAGATTGGATCCCCCGAGCTGACAAGGTGAAAATCTGTCGTTCTGCCCCTTAACGAGGCAGTTAACCCACCGTTCCTAGGCCGTCATTGAAAATAAGAATGTGTTCTTAACTGACTTGCCTAGTTAAATAAAAATGAAATAAAGGTGTAAAAAAATAAATAATAATAAAATAAAAATCGGCTAAATCGGTGTCCAAAAATACAGATTTCCGATTGTTATGAAAACCTGAAATCGGCCCTAATTAATCGGCCGACCTCTAGTATCTGGTGTGACCACGATTTGCCTCATGCAGTGCGACTCATCTCCTTGGCATAGAGTTGATCAGGCTGTTGATTGTGACCTGTGGAATGTTGTCCCACTCCTCTTCAATTGTGTGCAAAATTGCTGGATATTGGCAGGAACTGGAACAAGCTGTTGTACATGTCGATCCAGAACATCCCCAACATTCTCAATGGGTGACATGTCTGGTGAGTATGCAGGCCATGGAAGAACTGGGGCATTTTCAGCTTCCAGGAATTGTGTACAGATCCTCGTGACATGGGGCCGTGCATTATCATGCTGAAAAATGAGGTGGTGGCTGTGGATGAATGGCACAAAAATGGGCCTCAGGATCTTGCGCGGTTTCTCTGTGCATTCAAGTTGCCATCTATAAAATGCAATTGTGTTTGCTGTCCGTGGCTTATGCCTGCCCATACCATAACCCCACCACCACTATGGGGCACTCCCGCTCGCTCACACGACGCCACGTCTGCCATCTTCCCAGTACAGTTGAAACCGGGGTTCATCCGTGAAGAGCGCACTTCTCCAGCATGCCAGTTGCCATCAAAGGTGAGCCACAGCCCACTGAAGTTGGTTCGAACTGCTGGTGAGGACACTGGTGAGGACGATGAGCACGCAGATGAGATGGTATCTGACAGTTTGTGCAGAAATGTTTTGCTTGTGCAAATCCACAGCTGTCCGGGTGGATCGTCTCAGACCATCCCACAGGTGAAGAAGCCAGATGTGGAGGTGCTAGACTGGCGTGGTTACACGTGGTCTGCAGTTGAGGCCTGTTGGACGTAATGCCAAATTCTCAAAAATTACCGAGGCGGCTTATGGTAGAGAAATTAACAATAAATTCTCGGCAACAGCTCTGGTGGACCTTCCTGCAGTCAGCATGCCATTGTGGCATTGTGTTGTGTGACAAAACTGCACATTTTAGAGTGGCCTTTTATTGTCCCCAGCACAAGGTGCACCTGTGTAATGATCGTGCTGTTTAATCAGCTTCTTGATATGCCACACCTATCAGGTGGATGGAGAATGCTCACTAACAGGGATGTAAACAAATTTGTGCCAAAAAAATTAGAGAAATAAGCTTTTTGTGCAAATTGAAAAGTTCTGGGATCTTTTATTTCAGTTTATGAAACATGGGATGAACACTTTACGTCTTGCGTTTTTATATTTTTGTTCAGTATACATTTTTCTATGGCCTCTGTCTCTTAAACATGCACACACACACACACACACACACACACACACACACACACACACACACACACACACACACACACACACACACACACACACACACACACACACACACATACATTCCAATTTCTATGGCCCTGCAAATCCTTTCTCTCAAAGTCTAACCCACATGCACTCTTTTGCTCGATCTATGTCTGCCCTTCACAGCGCACTATACTCTCTTGCAGTAGGATTTGGGGAACGGTGCACCATGGGAAATAAAGGTCAGACAAGCGGAGCTCATTTTGGTCGAGCTGTGGATTTGGTGCCTACAAGCCTTGAGGGTGCAAAGCAGCCAGCCACAGTTAGTGAGCTAGTCAATGAGCTATTCATGGGCATAAAGACAGCATTATGGCCCGGAGCAGGTCTGTTTGCAAGCGAACGTGTTGTTATTACTCACAAAGAATTAACCAAGTGGGCTCTTTCTCACTCTTGTCAGTGTCTGCAGACCCAGAGACTGTTTTTGTAGACAGAGCTGCACTGCTCCCTGAAACGAACCACGGTTCCACCTGTAAAAAGTAAAAAAAATCTCTGTTTTGGTCCGAAGAACTGCTTGTTGCCATAGCTTCTTGGATGACACATATTTCCTGCTCGCTACTTGTCATTAGCTGCTGTACACCATTGTCCACCCTCAGTCATTGATTGGAACACTTTAGTGTTTTTCTTTTAAGTCTAACCCCAATGAAAAGAGAGGGTAAACGCATGAGAGAGAGTCAACATTTACTGAGTGGTTTGAAGGACAGAGGAGCCTGCTGAACAAATTGAGATGGAAGACAGTATATGCTGACAGATTGTATTCATTAAACTGGCTACTGAACCTGTTCTCTCTTTCCTTTGTAATTTGAATCAGAGTCAAAATCAAGTCAATTTCAAGCTTAAGTATTGCTTGACATTTGTTCAATTCATCATGGATGGATGCCCGACAAAAGACTTGAGTGTCTCAAAATAACGACTAAAGAAGTCAAAGGCGCCTGCCTACCTGTGTGTCCCTTAGTCCTCATGGTGTCCCTTTGGCATGTGGATAGAACCCCAGCCAGAATGCCTATGGTGTATAAGATTACAGAAGAATTAGTCTCTGTTTTGGATTTAGGACACAGCAAAGTGGTTGATTTGGCCAGATTAAGCTCCATATAAAGGGGTAAAGGCTCAAGGGATGTACTCTGTAATCAAGGGATGTAATCTGACTCTATACATTAGTCTGTGCTCTTGCTAATTCAGGCCAAACAAGTGTAGCTAGCATAGCGTAGGTTTGATAACAGCAACCCAAAACAAAACTGTTCACCTAGCTAGCATTTTCGATCGTCGCTAGCTAAGCCCCCCCCCCCCCCCCCACACACACACACACACACACACTGTACTAGACAATGGCTTTTGAATTTCAATTGATCACATACATTTGTTTATACGAGGCCACCTGTTATTCAGTCATTCTTAAAAACATAGGGCAGGGGGATCTTGATTGTCTTGGCAACTCGTGCCGTGTGATTCAAATGTTGAAGGAAGGCGTGTTCTCCTCATAATGTGAAGGTCATGGATGCCACCTTACCTCAAGACTTTTCCTTGTTCCTGAGCTGACAAAGTAAACCCAGTCAAACTCCACATTAAGGAATGCCATACATGGCTACACCAATAGAAATAGAACCCAGGATACACCATACACATGTTGTTTCAACTTAAAAAGATAACTTACATTCATAGTAATATACAAGTTTATACAACTTAACAATTTAGGTTAGTGGGGTTAAGACATTTTTTGTTGTTAAAACATTACATTCCAGCGGTGTAGATCGAGATAGAGTCCTGCAAAGTTGTCTCTGACATTCCTACCTCTCAACCAGTCTTCTGTGACAACATGACTGTGTTCTTAAACACAGATTCATCACTGAGGTTTTCTTGCTGATGATATTTATACTTTTATCGATAACTCTATTCTACCACTAAACTCCATGGAATCAGTGATATTGTGAAAGCCCTACTTTTATGCTCACTTTGCTTGCCTTGCTTGTCATACCCAAGAGCAGTTATCTCCCTTTCCTTGTACTGAAGGCACTACGCTTGATGTGGTATGAGTTGCTGTCCTCTTTTGATATTTGCGTTTAATGTCTCCTGTTACCATGGCTGGCAGGGTGTCATGCGCTCTTTGTTTGGCTAACAGCAGCAGTCCGTTTGGAACAGAGGCAGTTGCATGTCATAAGATCCCCCTCTAGAGCAATCAATGGGATGCAATCTACCACAAGTGTAACTACACAGCGGGCACACACACGCAGGGGGGAGGTCAGAGGCTAGCCCAATGGACGGAAGCCTTATTGGAGCCAGGAGGGTTTCAAGCAAGCCCCCCTAATGGTTAAAAGCCTGGGCAAAATACTTGCCGGCTTTAACCCTTTGACACGTACCAACACACGGGTGGGATCATTATACAGTGGTCCATGTATCGTATGCTCAAACCGGTGTGATTATTACGCTTATGTGGAACGTCCAGTTTCAACACCGATACCGATTATTGGAGGACCAAAAAAAGCCGATGCCGATCAATCGGCCGATTTAAAAAATTAAAATAAAAAAATGTATTTGTAAAAATGCCAATTACAACAAAACTGAATGAACACTTATTTTAACTTAATATAATACATCAATAAAATCAATTTATGAAACAATGCAAAAACAAAGTGTTGGAGAAGAAAGTAAGTGCAATATGTACCATGTAAAAAAGTTACCGTTTAAGTTCCTTGCTGAGAACATATGAAAGCTGGTGGTTCCTTTTAACATGAGTCTTCATTATTCCCAGGTAAGAAGTTTTAGGTTGTAGTTATTATAGGAATTATAGGACTATTTCTCTCTATACCATTTGTATTTCATAAACCTTTGACTATTGGATGTTCTTATAGGCACTTTAGTATTGCCAGTGTAACAGTATAGCTTCCGTCCCTCTCCTCGCCCCTACCTGGACTCGAACCAGGAACACATCGACAACAGCCACCCTCGAAGCATCGTTACCCATCACTCCACAAAACTAGCTAGCCATTTCACATCGGTGACACCAGCCTAATCTCGGGAGTTGATAGGCTTGAAGTCATAAACAGCTCAATGCTTTGCGAAGAGCTGCTGGCAAAACGCACAAAAGTGCTGTCTGAATGAATGCTTACAAGCCTGCTGTTGCTTACCATCGCTCAGTCAGACTTCTCTATCAAATATCAAATAATAGACTTAATTATAACATAATAACACACAGAAATACGAGCCTTTGGTCATTAATATGGTCGAATCCGGAAACTATCATTTTGAAAACAAAAGGTTTATTCTTTCAGTGAAATACGGAACCGTTCCGTATTTTATCTAATAAGTGGCATCCATAAGTCTAAATATTCCTGTTACATTGCACAACCTTCAATGTTATGTCATAATTACGTAGAATTCTAGCAAATTAGTTCGCAACGAACCAGGCGGCCCAAACTGTTGCATATACCCTGACTCTGCGTGCAATGCAATGAACGCAAGAGAAGTGGTACAATTTCACCTGGTTAATATTGCCTGCTAATCTGGATTTCTTTTAGCTAAAGCAGGTTTAAAAATACAGTGCCGTGCAAAATTATTCAGCCCCCTTAAGTTAATACTTTGTAGCGCCACCTTTTGCTGCGATTACAGCTGTAAGTCGCTTGGGGTATGTCTCTATCAGTTTTGCACATCGAGAGACTGAAATGTTTTCCCATTCCTCCTTGCAAAACAGCTCGAGCTCAGTGAGGTTGGATGGAGAGCATTTGTGAACAGCAGTTTTCAGTTCTTTCCACAGATTCTCGATTGGATTCAGGTCTGGACTTTGACTTGGCCATTCTAACACCTGGATATGTTTATTTTTGAACCATTCCATTGTAGATTTTGCTTTATGTTTTGGATCATTGTCTTGTTGGAAGACAAATCTCCGTCCCAGTCTCAGGTCTTTTGCAGACTCCATCAGGTTTTCTTCCAGAATGGTCCTGTATTTGGCTCCATCCATCTTCCCATCAATAACCATCTTCCCTGTCCCTGCTGAAGAAAAGCAGGCCCAAACCATGATGCTGCCACCACCATGTTTGACAGTGGGGATGGTGTGTTCAGGGTGATGAGCAGTGTTGCTTTTACGCCAAACATAACGTTTTGCATTGTTGCCAAAAAGTTCAATTTTGGTTTCATCTGACCAGAGCACCTTCTTCCACATGTTTGGTGTGTCTCCCAGGTGGCTTGTGGCAAACTTTAAACAACACTTTTTATGGATATCTTTAAGAAATGGCTTTATTCTTGCCACTCTTCCATAAAGGCCAGATTTGTGCAATATACGACTGATTGTTGTCCTATGGACAGAGTCTCCCACCTCAGCTGTAGATCTCTGCAGTTCATCCAGAGTGATGATGGGCCTCTTGGCTGCATCTCTGATCAGTCTTCTCCTTGTATGAGCTGAAAGTTTAGAGGGACGGCCAGGTCTTGGTAGATTTGCAGTGGTCTGATACTCCTTCCATTTCAATATTATCGCTTGCACAGTGCTCCTTGGGATGTTTAAAGCTTGGGAAATCTTTTTGTATCCAAATCCGGCTTTAAACTTCTTCACAACAGTATCTCGGACCTGCCTGGTGTGTTCCTTGTTCTTCATGATGCTCTCTGCGCTTTTAACGGACCTCTGAGACTATCACAGTGCAGGTGCATTTATACAGAGACTTGATTACACACAGGTGGATTGTATTTATCATCATTAGTCATTTAGGTCAACATTGGATCATTCAGAGATCCTCACTGAACTTCTGGAGAGAGTTTGCTGCACTGAAAGTAAAGGGGCAGAATAATTTAGCACGCCCAATTTTTCAGTTTTTGACTTGTTAAAAACGTTTGAAATATCCAATAAATGTCGTTCCACTTCATGATTGTGTCCCACTTGTTTTTGATTCTTCACAAAAAAATACAGTTTTATATCTTTATGTTTGAAGCCTGAAATGTGGCAAAAGGTCGCAAAGTTCAAGGGGGCCGAATACTTTCGCAAGGCACTGTATATACTTCTGTGTATTGATTTTAAGAAAGGCATTGTTGTTTATGGTTAGGTACAGTCGTGCAACGATTGTGCTTTTTTCGCAAATGCGCTTTTGTTAAACCATCCCCCGTTCGGCGAAGTTGACTGTCTTTGTTAGGAAGAAATAGTATTCACACAGTTCGCAACGAGCCAGGAGAAATTACACAATTTCCCTAGTTAAAAGAAATTCATGTTAGCAGGCAATATTAACTAAATATGCAGGTTTAAAAATATATACTTATGTTCTGATTTTAAGAAAGGCATTGATGTTTATGGTTAGGTACACATTGGAGCAACGACAGTCCTTTTTCGCGAATGTGCACCGCATCGATTATATGCAACGCAGGACACGCTAGATAAACTAGTAATATCATCAACCATGTGTAGTTAATTAGTGATTAATGATTAATTGATTGATTGATTGATTGTTTTTTATAAGATAAGTTTAATGCTAGCTAGCAACTTACCTGGGCTTTTTACTGCATTCGCGTAACAGTCACTGACAGTGTCACCAGCAAAGCATCCCCACACCATCCCACCTCTTCCTTCGTTGCTTCACGGTGGGAACCACACATGCGGAGATCATCCGTTCACCTACTCTGCGTCACACAAGGACACCACAGTTGGAACCAAAAATCTCAAATTTGGACTCATCAGACCAGAGTACAGATTTCCACTGGTTTGTGTCCATTGCTTGTGTTTCTTGGCCCAAGCAAGTCTCTTCCACTAATTGGTGTTCTTTAGTAGTGGTGTCTTTCCAGCAATTCGACCATGATGGTATCCTCTGAACAGTTGATATTGAGTTGTCTGTTAATCTCTGTGAAGCATTTATTTGGGCTGCAATTTCTGAGGCTGGTAACTCGAATGAGCTTATCCTCTGCAGCAGAAGTAACTCTGGGTCTTCTTTTCCGGTGGCAGTCCTCGTGAGAGCTAGTTTCATCATTACGCTTGATAGTTTTTGCGACTGCACTTGAAGAAACTTTCAAAGTTCTTGACATTTTCCAGATTGACTGACCTTCATGTCTTAAAGTAATGGTGGACTGCTGTTTCTCTTTGCTTATATGAGCTGTTCTTCCCATAATATGTACTCTGTCTTTTACCAAATTGGGCTATCTTCTGTATACCACCCCTACCTTGTCACAACACAACTGATTGGCTCAGTTGAAAAAAATTTAACAAATGAACTTTTAACAAGGCACACCTGTTAATTTAAATGATTTCCAGGTGACTACCTCATGAAGCTGGTTGAGAGAATGCCAAGAGTGAGCAAAGCTGTCATCAAGGCAAAGGGTGGCTACTTTGAAGAATCTCAAATCTCAAATATATTTGGATTTGTTTAACACCTTTTGGTTACTTCATGATTCCATATGTGTTATTTCATATTTGTGATGTGTCTCTCTCTCTCTCTCTCACACACAAACACACATACTGTAAATATTTGTGCGAGTCCACATGAAAACGTCAAGGTTGCATCCCCTCTCTGCCTTATCTGGATGACTCTGACTACACTGGACACAGTATGCACACAGTATGCAAACAACAAGCCTCTTCAATGCCACCTAACGTTGTGTGCTAATTTGTGTTAGTGTTATGTGTTAACATGCGGATGGGAGGGTTTGCACCCCCTTCCCCCCAGATATGAGCTTGAGTGAGCAAGCCCTGAGAATGCATGGCACAATACCAGCTGAGATATTTGATGTGAGCAAGCCCTGAGAATGCATGGCACAATACCAGCTGAGGTATTTGAAGTGAGCAAGCCCTGAGAATGCATGGCACAATACCAGCTGAGGTATTTGAAGTGTTCTATGGACTTCCCTCTCAACACATAAGACAACACTCCTTTTTTCATTTTCAGGGAACATCTAATATGCCCTGAGGCCTAGTAGAACATGACTCGTCAGTTGGCATCATGTCAGTTTGCTTTGGCAGCAAGAGTACCCACAGACCAAAAAACTCAAACAATACTTTGGTTGCAAGTGGAATGGGGGATTTCAGTCCAACTGGTGCTGCAAGCCAAGGGCTACCTCTAGGCTAACTCTAACGCTGCAGTGTTAGCAATACTCACTGTTTCTGAAATGGGTTATGTGGTGACAACACACCACTACGCTAGACGGCGCTTTCTTTCTACCTGGGCCGCAGCCCCTGATGGATGGGACAAGCTCCTGCAGCGTAAGCGGCATGCTTCAGCGCCTCTCTCACACACACACACACACACACACTAACTCGCTCACTCATACGCACACACTGTACAAATACACACACACACGGGTCTGCTCCGAAAGGCCTCCATTCCCATTAGTTTATAATGCGAGGGGCATGTGAAAAGACAGTTGTACCATGCCTGTAAACAGAGGATTAGCAGAGAAAGGGAAAGCTCTACGTCAGAGAGAGAGATGTTCCAGGCTTCCAGCACCATGTCGGCACGGCTGTGGAATGTTAAACACAGAAGGGAGTATACTACCTCTCATACTCTTGCCATATATCAATCCTCAAGCCCTTCGAGTAGTGTGAAGCAGGTAGTGGGAAGCAGGTGTGAAAAGTGTTGGGCTGGAACAAAAATGTCTGCTAGTAAGGCCGTAGGACCTGAAGAGATCGAAAACCCCCTAGAGGATTGATTATGTAAGGAGACCCCTTACTGGTTTCTTCCGACTGTAGGGAGGGAAAGTGTTAGCATTGAAGGAACATTTCAAAATTGAATTTGCTTCACTTCCTTTAAATTCATGGGAGAAAGAGGGCCAGTTGTGAGGTTCCTTGTTAGTGTGCTTCCTGCTTCCTGGATGAGGTAAAGGAGAGGGTAGTGTTTGGCGCGTCGTTAAGGCCTGGTTTTGGCACCAGAGCATTCCAAGATGGTGTCACGCTCTACACGGTCCTGGGGTTGCCAGCGGTTTCTTAGGCAGTGCCAGACCCTCAGGCTCTCGCTGGGATGTTTTACTAGGGTATATGTTTTATTTCACCCGAGGTCACATTCAGGTTTCCATTATGAAATAAGATCCCTTCCAAGGTCCTTAGACAAAGGGGAATATGCTAGGACTTGGTTGTCTGTATACCATAGTAATTTAGGAAATGCATTAGTATGTGCCGGATGAGTTTCGATTGAGTCAGATATATTACAAAATATCCATATAAATTTGAATCACAATTGTTAGTTTGTTTTTCTGATAGAAAGCAATTGATAGTATAGACACAGCAGCTATTCAAATTTCCTGGTCATACAAAGGGGTATTAAAGTAGTCATGGCAACGTGACTCAATAGTCTCAATAACCCTTATTCAACTTTATAAGCTTTCTTCATTAACCACAAAATAAAGAGTTCTAGCTACATGAGTGTTTACCATTGCTAGCTGGCTTACTTATCGAATTCTGCAGTGAAACTACAACCCAGGAAAACATGTTCTGTTTTTAAACCAGTGGGATGTTCCCCAATGCTGGTAAGTGGGCCCTGAGTGAAAAAGTTTGGGAACCCCTGGACAAGACTAGTGACTTCAGCTAGACACTTCAGCTAGTGAGTCAGGACCTCTTGTTTTATTTACACACACATGTTAATTATGGACCGCCTTCGCTGAAAATGAACCCCCCCACCCCATGTAGATGTGTTGAGGTCTATACTCTACATGCTTGACTATGCACATTTGTATAGGCAGTATTTACCGTTCATAATGTTATTGCTGTATCTTCATTGGACAAGATTGTATTTTGTTATGTTCATTTGAAAAGGCCTGTGTCAGGTCTAGACAAAACGACCCACATCATTTTTTTGTTTGTTTTCTGTCATTTCATAAAAGGTTTTGCTGCATCACATCCGGCCGTGATTGGGAGTCCCATAGGGCGGCGCACACTTGGCCCAGCGTCGTCCGGGTTTGGCCGGGGTAGGCCGTCATTGGAAATAAGAATTAGTTCTTAACTGACTTGCCTAGTTAAATAAAGGTCAAATAAAAAATGTTATAAAAATAGTCTGCATTGTGGAAGATTGACCCTTCAGAACAGTATGATACACACAGTTTAAGCTACCTGAATTGATCACATTTACCGTTCAATAATGTCAAAGAATCAGCTTTGGCCAGGCTTTACTCTACAGAGACAGAGCTGACCAGCGTTCAGTCACTGAACAAGAGGTTAAAGCTGTGGCTGCAAGGCAGGCCACTCAGTCACACACACCCACATGGAGAAGAGAGGAGGGGAGGGGAGTGAGGCTAGCTGCCCAGCCCGCTCTGCTCTGTGAAAGACCTACTGCAGAGGCGTCTGACCAGAGCCAGAGTCGTGACTGAGCACTGTTTGTTAGTTTGTGTGGTTGGGGCGGGCTGGGCTGTCTGTCCGCTTCTCCGCCTGTCTGTTCGAAAGCCTTTTGAAAGCCGAATGCAGGCCATTGTGTACAGTCTTACTCTGTACTGTAGTGTCTACTCTGTACTGTAGTGTCTACTCTGTACAGTAGTGTCTACTCTGTAGTGTCTACTCTGTACAGTAGTGTCTACTCTGTAGTGTCTACTCTGTCCTGTAGTTTCTACTCTGTCCTGTAGTGTCTACTCTGTACTGTAGTGTCTACTCTGTACAGTAGTGTCTACTCTGTAGTGTCTACTCTGTACAGCAGTGTCTACTCTGTAGTGTCTACCCTGTACAGTAGTGTCTACTCTGTAGTGTCTACTCTGTACAGCAGTGTCTACTCTGTAGTGTCTACTCTGTACATTAGTGTCTACTCTGTAAACGTCTCTTCTTTTTCACAGAATCAGGTAGACTCGTCTCACAGGTTGATGCCTCCAGTCCTTAGACTATATAGTTACTTGTGCGTTGGCAGTGGTTCGTAAACAAAGATACTGCATAAAAATGTTGGTAACATTTTACTCAAAGCCAACATTTGTAAAGGATGAGGATGCTGCCTTAATGCAACAAAAGACTTTAGCATACATTTCATAAACATCCAAGTCAAGTTGTTGTACAAATAAAAGTGGCCAAGCTAAAACACTGCTTAGTCAGGTGCAATCAGAACACAAACAGATGTTAATACTATCAGCTGTTACCTAACACAGGAAGGCCAGCCAGACTGTTAAAGAGGATAGCCTGTCTATCTGACTGTGTCCCAGTTGCCCCCATTGATTTTGTGACTGTCCAAAGAGTGAGAGACGGGGAGCCATGTATTTGACTGACCAATCAGCATAGCCTTTAAATCATCCTACTGCCCTAAAGGAGATGGTTAAAAGGAGTGGCATTGTCCCCTAAATCCTAGGGTGTGTTAATTAGGCACCAAACAGAAGAAAGCAGACTGAAACAGGGAGGGACTACCTGGACTTGTCCAATAACAAACACTCTGTTTTGTTTTCTGTTGCTAAAAGTTTTCTGTTATGTGCCCTAATGAATACCACCCAAGCTGCATGTTGATGTTGTCTAGCGTGGCGCTGCCTGTGTCAATTGTGTGTTTTTTTTTGGTCATCATGGGGCATGTTGTTGATTTCAACATCCAGGAAGTACTATGTACTTCTGTCTGTCTGTCCCTCTCTCCGGGTCTCTTTTTGTCTCTCTCGGTCTCTCTCTTTCTCTCTTTCTCTCTCACACACACACACACACACACACACACACAAACACACACATGCTTAATATTTGTCGTTCTTCTTGGTAGCTGTCGTGTGGCTCCGCTGTATGGTGCAGCCTGTCACATTAACCCAGCCCCCACCCAGTCTCTGGGAAGGCTGAGGGAATGGCACTGCGGCTTGCCACGCATTTACCGTGAACACGACCGTCTGTCTGTGTCCTTCCGTCAGTCACCTAACTGAAGTGTGATAACAAGCTCTCTGACAATCCTTGCTAGCGATGTAGACTTTTGTGTCTGTCAAACTTGCTCTCATTATGTCTCGGTTTTGTTCCAAGGCTGTTTCTCTTTCTTCCGCTATTTTTGTATTTGTGTTTGGTGGAGGGGTTCTGTGATTATAGGATGCCCTTGTTCAAACAGCTGAGCTAGATATCCCCCTGGGTTACCATCTGCCTCTCGTACTGTTGTTTATTGAGTCACTTCTTTGCTCTATGACTGAATGCTGGCCTAATGTGTGGGGGGGGGGGGGCTCCCATCGTACCATAAGCCTGCATCCCTGTATTGACATAGACCTCTATTCTAGCCCCCATGTTGCATCTGGGGAAAAACCTCCCATGAAGCCTTGGTCAGGCCTGTTGCCTCGCTGTATAGACCGTTACCCAATCCCTCAGGAGGAATTCTGCCGGGCCTTTTGGGATGGCCAAATCGAGATACAAATCAGCCACTCCGTCTGGCAGATAGTATATCTCTTTAGTGCATCTGAGCTGGGATAATATCCCCCACCGCCTCCTCTCTTCTGCCCTCATTGCCATGTTGCCGACCCCCAATTGTGGTCATTCTAATGGAGTATGGAGCAGGGTAGGCCAAAGGAAGCCCAGTGTTCGTGGATCACAATAATATAGGAAGTAGTTCAAGGCACGAGGCTATGGGCTCTTTTATTTAACCAATAAGGCCCGAGGGGGTGTGGTATATGACAAATATACCACAGCTAAGGGCTGTTCTTATGTACTATGCAACGCGGAGTGCCTAGATACAGCCCTTAGCCCTGGTATATTGGTCATATATCACAAACCCCGAGGTGCCTTATTGATATTATAAACTGGTTACCAATGTAATTAGCCCAGTAAAAATAAATGTTTTGTCATACCCGTGGTATACGTCAGCCAATCAGCATTCAGGGCTGGAACCACCCAGTTTATACCTTGCCGTATACCTCAAACCAGTCCATATTTTGATTCTTGAAATAAATATATTCTGTGGCAAGGTACACACTTAAGATTAGTGATGCACCAATATGACATTTTTGTCCAAAAACCGATATCCAATATTTTCTTTGGCAAAAGAAAATCAGATACCGTTAACCGATATTTAAAATTTGAGTGGCCTTTTAAGCATTCTAGTAGTGTTAAATAGTTAACACACACACATGGACGCAGCGGTCTAAGGCAGTGCATCTCAGTGCAAGAGCCGTCACTACAGTCCCTGTTTCGAATCCAGGCTGTATTACATCTGGCCGTGGTTGGCAGTCCCATAGGGCGGCACACAATTGGCCCAGCGTCGTCCGGGTTTGTCCGGGGTAGGCCGTCATTGTAAATAAGAATTTGTTCTGACTTGACTTAAATCAAGGTTACATACACACACACACACACACCACACTGACCAAAAAGTTATTTTTGGGGCATTTACGTATGTCCCCATTGCCAGTAAAACATAATCAAAACCTATTTCTTTCACTTACTTCCTGTGCTGTTTCATTGTTCATTTGTTCAGTCGTTTCATTCTCAACCAGGATTTCATCATACATGTCAAGCAGTGAAGTTTCAGCTCTGTCTGTCCGTAGCCTCTCTTCCTCGGTGCGCACTGACACTGTGTCTGTTTACATCTTGTCCAGCTGCGTCTGTTACATTTCACGTAAACCCTGTTTCTTGTCTGCATTGAAGTAGTAGTCCTTGTACATAGCATCGAGCATGGTGGTGGCACAGTAAAGAGAATGCCACCGAAACGCTTGTTCACAGCCTGTGTTGCCAGTTTTGTTGAGCAGGCGTTTCAATGCCATGACAGAGGGTATCACGTCTGCTGCAGGCGGTAGATGAGCTTATTTCTCGAGTCAGTTGTTCGAATGGAGCTAGCTAGTGTGTTCATGTTTCAAACATGTTCTCAAATGCCATTGAAATGGCAGCAGCGGTATGACAACCGGCACATTCAAGAGCATGAAATACGACTTTCCTCAGTACGAAATCTTCAACGACCCACTGTGCTGTCAAACTCAGCATGCTCATGGGGCTGATATCACTGGTCCAAATGTCAGTTGTGAAGCTAATAGCAGTGACATTATTACTGTGTAACATCTGAAAAATAGCGCACTTGGTAGTGTGTACCGGTGCTCGACCAGTCAGCGAAAGCCAACATCACCCACGACAGAGAACAGTTGATTGTCAAGGGCGATGAATTCCATTATCTTGGCGTTAATGGATTCGCCTTTTGAGTTGTCCCGCTGAAAATGTCTTACTCCTTCAAATGACTGCTCAACTTGTTGACTGCTCAATCCACACCAGCAGACATTGTGGGCTAGGTTAGGAATGCTGTGTTGCACGTGTAGCTCAAAATTTTACATGTACCTACGTTATATAGGTATGCACGTAAGCTTTGACATCGTTTTTGCACATCGGCATTAAACTAGACATGGGGCCGATGTCGATGTTGGCATTTTTAGCTAATATCGTCCGATTTCGATGACTTCACCGATATATCGTACATCCCTACTTAAGATACAGTGACACAATTTGTGGAAACAGGGCCACCAACAGGCACAACATGATAAGGTGCAGTGTATGCCAGATACTGTAGATTGTTCATCTCTGTCCATTACTGGACACCCTCAGGCCGTCGTGGCATTGTCCCTTGCTGCATCACCAATTCCCTGACTGGTCCTGACCCTGGCAAATGAGTTAATTACCTGCTGTCCCACCCCACTGCCCATCACAGGGTAACTCGAGATAGGGCATGTGGCTAGACCTTCCGGTACAAACAGGTTTTTCGAATTATGCCATTTCCCACATTTAATCTCCTCGGCTGGTAAACTAATGCAATGTGTTACCAAGTGATTTATTTTGGAGAGCGAGACCGAACCAAACAACTGCTATTTTTACAATATGGAGGTCAGGCCAGGCGGTAAAGGTGGATGATTTACCGCAACGTTCACTTTTAGCCACAGAGGGGTTATATAATTACAGATACCTCAGGAGCTTCATCACAAGCTTCTGTTATGATATACGGGCCCTCTCAAAGGGCTGGGTCCAGGAAGAGAGGCAATGTGGGGTGAGGAGGGGGGAGCTTGTCTCTGCTGAGTCAGAATTTTCTCGCAGTCTGGGAGTCCCTCTCTCTCCCTCCCATTTTCTCTCCATCCCTCTCATCCTTTCAGGTGTTGGAGTAGGAGAGACTGCCGCGCCCTTAGAGCAGTGGCCTAGATACAGGGATTGCGTCGGGGGCTGGGGGGAGGGGAGGTGGTAGAAGTCCTGTCTTGGCAGGAGAAGGGGAGTTGGTGCCTGGCTGTGGCTGTGCTATCCCATCGCCTGGCCAGCTGTCCCCATAATGCCACTCTTTGGATATGCCAAGATTAGTCCAACCAGCATTGCTTACTATACCACCCTATCTCCCAAGCTGCACACGTCTGCTGTTAAAAAAAATATTTTCCTAAAGGTCTACCCAAGGAGTCTGGAGTGTGATAATTTATTATTGCAATGAGTAGGGTTCGGCGGTATACCGTACACGGGGGTATTTGGAAAAAGCCACAGGATAGTTTTTCAATACCGTCAATACCATTTGTTTATATTATTATATATCATATTTTTAAGATAAATACACAACACAGAGACAGAGTGCGAGAGACAGAGGACGAGAAGTCAATAGAGTAATAACGACCAATGGAAATACGTTTTTTTCTGTAATGGAATTATTTATCAATGGGTCAGAGACATCGGAGGAATTTGTCTATACAGTGAGCCTGAAATAGGATACTTGTTATTTGGCTATTGGCCCAGTTGTACTGCAAGGACTTCTAATTGGTCAACCACAGCCTAGGGCTGGGTTCTAAAACTAGATTCTGTCCCTTTGTTCTGGGAAGATAATCACAGGAGAGAACCACTGGAGAGAATCACTGGAGAGCATCACTGAGGACAGGGGAGAATGACCATCTACTTCCAAGCATGATTTGTCCTATTTGAATAAACCTATTATCCTCCCCCTGATTTGCTTTGGGGTCTGTGTTATTAAAGAATAACATCAACTGCTAACATTTGAAACCGTTTTTAAAAAAGGTTTTCAATAAATTGTAATATTTGTAGTAGAGGTCGACCGATTATGATTTTTCAACACCGATACCGATTATTGGAGGACCAAAAAAAAGCCGATACCGATTAATTGGACGATTTTTATTTATTTATTTGTAATAATGACAATTACAACAATACTGAGTGAACACTTATTTTAACTTAATATAATACATCAATAAAAATCTACTTAGCCTCAAATAAATAATGAAACATGTTCAATTTGGTTTAAATAATGCAAAAACAAAGTGTTGGAGAAGTAAAAGTGCAATATGTGCCATGTAAAAAAGCTAACGTTTGAGTTCCCTGCTCAGAACATGAGAACATATGAAAGTTGGTGGTTCCTTTTAACATGAGTCTTCAATATTCCAAGGTAAGAGGTTTTAGGTTGTAGTTAATATAGTATTTATAGGACTATTTCTCTCTATACCATTTGTTCTTCATATACCTTTGACTATTGGATGTTCTTATAGGCACTATAGTATTGCCAGTGTAACAGTATAGCTTCCATCCCTCTCCTCGCTCCTCCCTGGGCTCGAACCAGGAACACATCGACAACAGCCACCCTCGAAGCAGCTTACCCATGCAGAGCAAGGGGAATAACTACTCCAAGTCTCAGAGCGAGTGACGTTTGAAACGCTATTAGCGCACACCCTGCTAACTAGCTAGCCATTTCACATCGGTTATACCAGCCATTAGGCTGATAGGCTTGAAGTCATAAACAGCGCTGTGCTTGCGAAGAGCTGCTGGCAAAATGCACAAAAGTGCTGTTTGAATGAATGCTTACGAGCCTGCTGCTGCCTACCATCGCTCAGTCAGACTGCTCTATCAAATCATAGACTTAATTATAACATAACACACAGAAATACGAGCCTTTGGTCATTAATATGGTCGAATCCAGAAACTATCATTTCGAAAACAAAGCGTTTATTATTTCAGTGAAAAAGGAACCGTTCGGTATTTTATCTAATGGGTGGCATTCCTAAGTCTAAATAATCTTGTTACATTGCACAACCTTCAATGTTATGTCATAATTACGTAAAATTCGGACAAATTAGTTCGCAATGAGCCAGACTGCCCAAACTGTTGCATATACCCTGACTCTGGGTGCAACGCAAGAGAAGTTACACAATTTCACCAGGTTAATATTGCCTGCTAACCTGGATTTCTTTTAGCTAAATATGCAGGTTTAAAAATATATACTTCTGTGTATTGATTTTAAGAAAGGCATTGGTGTTTATGGTTAGGTACAGTCGTCCAACGATTTGTTAAATCATCCCCCAGCATTGCATCGATTATATGCACTGCAGGACACGCTAGATAAACTAGTAATATCATCAACCATGTGTAGTTATAACTAGTGATTATGATTGTTTTTATACGATAAGTTTAATGCTAGCTAGCAACTTACCTTGGCTTCTACTGCATTCACGTAACAGGCAGGCTCCTTGTGGATTGCAATGAGGCAGGTGGTTAGAGCGTTGGACTAGTTAACTGTAAGGTTGCAAGATATTGGATACCCCGAGCTGACAAGGTGAAAATCTGTCGTTCTGCCCCTGAACAAGGCAGTTAACCCACCGTTCCTAGTCCGTCATTGAAAATGAGAATGTGTTCTTAACTGACTTGCCTAGTTAAATAAAGGTATACAAAAATCGGCAAAATCGGCACCCAAAAATACCGGTTTCCATTTGTTATGAAAACTTGGAAAATCGGCCCTAATTAATCGGCCATTTTGATTAATCGGTCGACCTCTAATAGCTACTTTTAGTAGCTACTTTGTAAGTTAATACCTGTAGTCAACTTGTGCAATATGAGAGGAGTTAAAGCAGATGGCGTTCTTCATTTCACCTGTCACATTATTTAGCATTATGATGCTTACTGTAGTTCCCCAGAACAGTTGAGCCAGTCACGTGTCTGTTTGTAAATAGCACAACAGGAGAAAGCGGTAGCAGGTGAGTCCAGCTGTGTATTGGCAGGGGGGTGTTTTCTATTGAAAGTCAAGTGTTTTTTTGTTTCAATAGAGTGATCATGGACATTCAATTATAGTTTTCCTTCACAGAAAATACATAAGTGCAACACATTCGGCAGAAAATAGCTTGATTGCCATCAGATGACAACAGAACACTATTTGGCTGGCAGCCACACAAGTAAATGAGTTTACAATGAAAAAGCAAGGTCTTTTTTGCAATAAATTATGCATGACCATCATATTTCTAATGTTTAACATAGAAAGAATGTAGCCAGCAACATTTCCTAATGTTTTGCTTAAAGTTAATCTTGCATTTAACCCACATTTCTCAAACATACAAGTATTAGGCACCATTTTAAAGGTAAAATTCTCATCAATCCAGCCACAGTGTCTGATTTCAAAAATGCTTTACAGCGAAAGCTCCACAAACGATTATGTTAGGTCACCACCAAGTCACAGAAAAACCCAGCCATTTTTCCAGCCAAAGAGAGGAGTCACAAAAAGTACAAATAGAGATCACATTAATCACTAACCTTTGATGATCTTCATCAGATGACACTCATAGGACTTCATGTTACACAATACATGTATGTTTTGCATATTTATATCAGAAAATCTCATTTTACATTGGTGTGTTATGTTCAGTAGTTCAAAAACATGCTGTTATTTTGCAGAGAGCCACATCAACACTTAACTTCTTAAGGTATAGGGGACGCTTGTGTCCCACTTGGCCAAAAGCCAGGGAAAATGCAGCGTGGCAAATTCAAATAAAATTATATAAAAATCAAACTTTCATTAAATCACACATGTAAGATAGTAAATTAAAGCTACACTCGTTGTGAATCCAGCCAACATGTCAGATTTTATGCTTTCGGCGAAAGCATAAGAAGCTATTATCTGATAATAGCACAACAGTAAACAAAGAGATTAGCATATTTCAACCCTGCAGGCGCTACACAAAATGCAGAAATAAAATATAAAACATGCCTTACCTTTGAAGAGCTTCTTTTGTTGGCACTCCAATATGTCCCATAAACATCACAATTGGTCCTTTTGTTCGATTAATTCCATCCATATTTACTATCCAAAATGTCCATTTATTTGGCGCGTTTGATCCAGGAAAAACAGCTTCCAATTTGCGCAACGTCACTACAAAATATCTCAAAAGTTTCCTGTAAACTTTGCCAAAACATTTCAAACTACTTTTGTAATACAACTTTAGGTATTTTTAAACGTTAATAATCGATCCACTTGAAGACGTGTCTATCTGTGTTCAATACAGGCTACTTTTCAAGTCTTGCGCAACTCTCAAACGTGTTACCCATTTCCTAGATTGCCGTACTTCTTCATTGCACAAAGGAATAACCTCAACCAAATTCCAAAGACTAGAGACATCCACTGAACTGAAAACAAGTGCCTAAGAAATATCGTTTCCCAATGAGAACTCACTGAACAGACAGAGACCTAAAAAAAAAAAAATCTGAACGGGTAGTCCTCGGGGTTTTGCCTGCTACATAAGTTCTGTTATACTCACAGACATGATTCAAACAGTTTTAGAAACTTCAGAGTGTTTTCTATCCAAATCTACTAATAATATGCATATCTTATATTCGTGGCATGAGTAGCAGGAAGTTGAAATTGGGCACGCTATTTATCCAAAAGTGAAAATGCTGCCCCCTATACCTTAAGAAGTTAATGCAACTGCTGTGTCAGATTTTTTTTTAAACTTTACGGAAAAAGCATAATCTGAGTACGGCGCTCAGAGCCCAAACCAGCCAAAATAAATATCTGCCATGTTGCGCTTTCAACATTAGTCAGAAATAGCATTGTAAATATTCACTTACCTTTGATGATCTTCATCAGAATGCACTCCCAGGAATCCCAGTTCCACAATAAATGTTTGATTTGATCGATAAAGTTCATAATTTATGTCTAAATAGCTTCTTTTGTTAGGGCGTTTGGTAAACAAATCCAAACGCGCATTCAGGTCCAGCCGAACGTCGGACGAAAAGCTCAAAAAGTTGTATTACAGGTCGTAGAAACTTGTCAAACTAAGTATAGAATCAATCTTTAGAATGTTTTTATCATAAATGTTCAATAATGTTCCAACCGGAGAATTCCATTGTCTGTAGAAAAGCAAAGGAACGGAAGATACCTCTCATGTGAACGCACGTGACTGGGATCGAGGCTGCTGCCAGACCTCTGACTCAATCCCCTCTCATCCGGCCCCTCTTCACAGTAGAAGCCTGAAACAACGTTCCAAAGACAGTTGACATCTAGTGGAAGCCTTAGGAAGTGCAAAATGACCCATATCCCATTGTGTATTCGATAGGAGCTGAGTTCAAAAACTACAAACCTCAGATTTCCCACTTCCTGTTTGGATTTTTTCTCAGGTTTTTGCCTGCCATGAGTTCTGTTATAATCACAGACATCATTCAAACAGTTTTAGAAACTTCAGAGTGTTTTCTATCCAATACTAATAATAATATGCATATATTAGCATCTGGGACTATTCTTCCAAAAGTGAAAATGCTGCCCCCGATCCCAAAAGAGTTAACCAAGAAAAGTACCAGAGAAAAGTAGCTACAAATCAGCCAGAGCGCTGTCTTTTGATAGAATGCCCGTTCGTGAATTCTCATCCAAGTGGAGAAGTGTATCTCAAGCACACAATTTGTTTGATGTTGAGCAGAAATTACAATAAGAAGCATTTTAGATCTGTGTTTACAAAACACAGAAAGATATTTCTAATGCATTTTTTTTCCTGGGTGCAAAACAATTCTGCATTAAGGCGACCTCTAAGTTTAACTTACTAGTTATCTAAGTGGCTGAATTAATAAGGCCACGAAGTGTGTGTCTTATCATGTGTATGTGCCTCCCATAGTCTGGGGATTGGGGATTGTGGCAGAGACCTTTGGTGGCATATCTTGTGGGGCATGCATGGGTGTCTGAGCTGTTTGCTAGTAGTTTAAACAGACACCTTGGTGCATTCAGCATATCAACACTTCTCAAGTAGTGACGAAATCAATCTCTCCTCCACTTTGAGCCATAAGAGATTTATATGCATATTATTAATGTTAGCTCTCCATGTACATTTAAGGGCTAGGCATGCTGCCCTGTTCTGAGTCAATTTTAATTTTCCGAGGTCCCTCCGTGGCACCTGACCACACGACTGAATAGTAGTCCAGGTGCGAAAAAACTAGAGCCTGTAGGACCTGCCCTGTTGATAGTGTTGTTAAGAAAGCGGCTTCCATCAAAGAACACATTTTATGTTCTGTTAAGACAGGTAACTCTTTGTCCACAATAAAGCAGGGGGTGTAAAGCCGTAACACATACGTTTTCCCATCTGCAGACTATGATCGATAAGGTCAAAAGCCACACTGAAGTCTAACAAACAAACCTTTATCATCAATTTCTCTTAGCCAATCATCAGTCATTTGTGTAAGTGCTGTGCTTGTTGAATGTCCTTCCCTATAAGCGTGCTGAAAGTCTGTTGTCAATTTGTTTACAGTAAAATAGCATTGTATCTGGTCAAATGCAATTTTTTCAAAAAGATTTCTAAGGGTTGGTAACAGGATGATTGGTGGGATATTTAAGCCAGTAAAGGGGGCATTACTATTCTTGGGTAGCGGAATTACTTTTGCTTCCCTCCAAGCTTGAGGGCACACACTTTCTAGTAGGCTTAGATTGAAGATATGGCAAATAGAAGTGGCAATATCATCCGCTATTATCTTCAGCAATTTTCTATCCTAGTTGTCTGACCCTGGTGGCTTGTCATTGTTGATAGACAACAATAACCTTTTCACTTCTTCCACGCTCACTTTATGGAATTCAAAATGACAATGCTTGTCTTTCATAATTTCATAATCAGTTATTCTTGGATGTGTAGTGTCAGCGTTTGTTGGTGGCATGTCATGCATAAGTTTGTTAATCTTGCCAATTCAAAAAATCATTAAAGTAATTGGCAATATCAGTGAGTTTTGTGAAGAATGAGCCATCTGATTCAATGAATGAGGGAGCTGAGTTTGCCTTTTTGCCCAAAATTTCAATTAAGGTGCTCCAAAGCTTTTTACTGTCATTCTTTTTTTATAATTTATCTTTGTTTCATAGTATAGTTTCTTCTTCTTTTTATTCAGTTTAGACGCTGTTCTGAATATGAACGGCAACACGTCCAGCCTCGGCATTTCTGTAGATGTTATAACCATGTATTGCTACCACTGTATCATCAAAGGTATTATCTAAGTGAATTTCAGGGATTGTCAGAATATGAATGTCATCTGTTACTAGCAAATTATTGATTTCATGAACCTTGTTTCATTAAGCTACATATGTTAACGTGGGCTATTTTCTTGCACTTTTCTGGTATGCTTGTTTGTTTTCATTGCTTTACTGGTAAGCTTAGCACAAGTAGACATGTTCATGTGATTTATGAAGGTATGTTAGTGCAGGGTGAGCTGCACACACTGGACTTCCTACTAGGGTACACCGCCTCAGTGCAAACAGTATAACTCTGGTTCATAGGCATATCATTACTGCATACAATATCTATAGGATCAGCAGAGGCATTCAGGGCAGTTAGAGGGACATAAATTAGGTTACTTACAATGTGTCTTCCAGCGCCCCTGGGATAATGTACATTTGCTGACGCATTATGACAACTCAGCGACACAATGGTAGGCATTAACTGAGACTGAACTGGGCTTGGTTCATTTGATAAGTCATTGTCTCAACGCAGCCTTATAATGCCGTGAAAGGATCCAGGAACCCAAATTATTTGGGTGGATCCCATCCTCCTTATAAAACATGCTTTGTTTCAAGAAGGTATAAAAATGGTCAATAAATGTTACACTCACTGAGCTGCAATAGTCTCGTAGCCTGTTATGGAGGGATAAAAGTCTGTTGAAACGTTCAATGCCATGATTTACGGAGCGCACAGGGCCAGATATTATGGGGTGTTTGTTGGTCAAGCAGAGATCCAATCAGTTCTTTAAAATCCATCTTCAGCTGTTCTGAGCTGCCCTTCATAATGTCATTGAATCCCACATGAACTATAATAGACTCAATTTCCTGATGCAGGTTTAATATGTTTTGGAGCAGCTTATTGATGTACTCGTGCTCCTGGATAACACAACGTTTTTGCTCCAGGGACTGAAATATTTCTCACCATTGAACAGCCCAATTTAACTGCCCGAGAAGGGGATGGAGAAATCCGCCGATTCCTAGCCCTCACACAATTTGTGGAACCTTTCACGGGCCCACGAGAAGCAGGATAGCCCCGTCACAGATCAAGAGAGAAGGAAAGGAGCCAAACATGATGACCAACCCACAGCTGGAGTCAGCGTAGTTGGAGTCAGCACAGCCGTTGCAGACACAGGCAGTCTCAGTGATGAAGGCGCAGGTAGATCAGGCATCTTTGCATAGATTACATGCTTATTTCCCTCACCGTCCCCAACCTACACAACCCCTGCCCCCAATATAGCCATAGCGCTCCATTCATTCCTAAAGCCCATAAAATAACCTTCCTACTACTTCTTGTGTGCTTAGTGTGGGGCAGGAACTTTAGTTAATGATGAGGAATGTCATCTACAGTTCAGGCCCAGTTGTATTTGGGTCAACTCACTGCACCAGTGGTACTGTTGGGGCCGGGGCTGTAATCTTGGCTTAGCCAACAGACCAGACTCGTCCCCTCGGTATCCGTCTAGTAATTGCATTCGAGAAATGCCAACATCTAGGGCTGCCAGCGTGTGGAGCGCTCCTCTCCTCGGGTGGTGCGATCGTCACACCTGTTGAGGCATATTTTTTTGGAAGGCAAGCTTGTGAATTAGTTTTAAAAATAAAATAATTGAAAGCGGGTTAGAGTTGTTTGGCATAAGGGCCTACTAATTTCAGTGTTTTATACTTTTGGATCAGACATGTTCTTTGATACAGTTTTCTGATCATTGAGACTTTTTTTTGCATGTTATTGTTCATGATTATGGTAAAAACACACCTATAAACATTTACGTGATTGTGAGTTGTATGCTGAATAAAAATGACCACCTGACAACATCAACCATATGAAATCGATATCTTTTCATAAAATAGAAATCTCACCATGTCGATAAAGGTATGAGGGTAGTGCTGTGACGGTAATAAAGGTATGAGGGTAGTGCTGTGACGGTAATAAAGGTATGAGGGTAGTGCTGTGACGGTAAAAAGGTATGAGGGTAGTGCTGTGACGGTAATAAAGGTATGAGGGTAGTGCTGTGACGGTAATAAAGGTATGAGGGTAGTGCTGTGACGGTAATTGAATAACTATTTAACTGACATTATGGATGAAGACAGCCATGAAAATAAAAGAACCTTTGAAACCTTTTAAATAGGGCTACATTATTTTAGTATTTATTTTTATTAACCTTATTTTCATGTAGATAAATGTTACCAAATAGCGGGAGTCTTTTAAATAATGATTATAAGCAACGCTAACTTAGTCTGTCAAGATATCCTCCTCTTTCCACCTGTCTTTTTATGCTCCGGCATCTAATCTGCTATATGTGCAGGGTTGTAGAAGCTCTAGACTATACCCAGTTAGCAATGAGGAATCGGCCCAGAAGCGGCCCTCTCCCTGGGGGCCGGAACTGATTGAATCGGCCCGGAATCGGGAGTTGGACTCAAAATGAATGACTGCCCAGAATTGGCATCAGGCCATTTCTGTCTACCAGAATTCAGCCGACTTTGCCTGGATCTTACCAGAATCCCCCCAGATTTTGTCATTTTAAATATTACTATTATACATTTCATACATACAAATTATACCCATCCACAAAAAAAAAAATTGTGTCAGAGGAAACACAGGCATGCATGTGCCTGGTCCACCACAGGAGTCGCTACAGCGCGATGGGACAAGGACATCCTGGCCAGCCAAACCCTCCCCTAACTCTAACGATGCTGGGCCAATTGTGCGTCCCCTCATGGGTCTCCCGGTCGCGGCCGGCACGGGTCTCGAACCAGCATCTGTAGCAACACAGTTTGCACTGCAATGCAGTGTCTTAGACCGCTGCTCCACTCGGGAGGCTCCATCCACAAAGCTTTAAATGCTTATCAATTGCCTTGCAGAAAGTATCAAAATCCTAAAATACTACACAGTACTCTTAAAGAATTTAATTTAAATGTTAGTTGTATTTTTTGATCACAGAAACAATGAGAAAATAAATAATGAAATGTTAATTATATAATGCAGCCTGTGTAATCATCTGCCAGAGAGTAGACCCAATCAACCGAGCCCCAAGTAGTACATTTGGGCCAGATAACTCACAGCGGAATCAGTCCGAGCCCCAAGTAGTACATTTGGGCCAGATAACTCACACCGGAATCAGTCCGAGCCCCAAGTAGTACATTTGGGCCAGATAACTCACACCAGAATCGGCCTGAGCTCAATCTCCGAATCCTAGCCATAAGTAATACTGCTAAAGGCGGCCCAGACTCAGGCCACATGACATCAGCCGAGTCTGACTCTCAGCCGGAATCGGCCCAGATCCACTGTGCTAGCAGGGTAGACAATTTTTTGATATGTGGACTCTTTTATACAATGCACGTTTTCATTGCTTGCTAGTAAATAAATCATTTGGTCTTCTTATAAAAACGGTTGGATGTGAATGACTATTCATTAATTATTCAACAGCAGTCGACAAGGTTGTTCTGGCTCTGATGCCAACAGTAAAATGTGCTAATGTTGTGTCAAATGAACAATACACCAATCCTATCCAACCAGGCATGGTATAATTTGATAAGAAATCTTTTCTTAATTTATAGACTAATCAATGTTGCTACCATGCTGTGTTTTCATGTGTTGCTGCCATGTTGTGTTGCTACCATGCTGTGTTTTCATGTGTTGCTGCCATGTTGTGTTGCTGCCATGCTATGTTGTTGTCTTAGGTCTCTCTTTATGTATTGTTGTGGTGTCTCTCTTGTCGTGGTGTTTGTGTTGTCCTATATTTTTATTTTGTTGTCCTATATTTATTTATTCATCCCAGCCCCCGTCCCTGCAGGAGTCCTAATGCTAGACTGTCATTGTAAATAAGAATGTGTTCTTAACTGACTTGCCTAGTTAAATAAAGATGAAATAAAGGTTATTATTATTATTTACATTTAATTTTAAATACGCCGATAAATAGGCTATGGACATGTTGCGTTTATTTGTTTCTATTTGAATTATTGTCAATTTCATTATCATAATATTACATAGTCGTCTCTCTCCCCATTATACTTTCCTTGTCAATTCATTATCTGATAGCCTACTTTAAGGTAGGCCTAGATTTTGTAATACGTTTTAAGGAAAGGAGAAATATTTGCTCGTCTCTGACATACGCTGGTGGCTTTGACTGACAGGTAATTTTTCGTGAATGTGCATGTGAAAGTTTCCTAAAGTACACTCTTAGAAAAAAAGTTGCTATCTAGAACCTAAAAAGGGTTCTTCGGCTGTCCCCATAGGAGAACCCTTTAAAGAACCCTTTTTGGTTCCATGTAGAACCCTTTTGGTTCTAGGTAGAACCCTTTTGGTTTCAGGTAGGACCCTTTACATAGAGGCTTCTACATGGAACCCAAAAGAGTTCTACATGGAACCAAAAAGGGTTCTGCTATGGGGACAGCTTAAGAACCCTTTTGGAAACCTTTTTTCTACAAGTTTAGCCTGTCTGGACTCTGTCCCTTTAATAAGAATCAAATGCTCCTGATTTAATCTTGTAAAATACCTATTTTCAGTAAAGGCCCTTTCCCACCCAGTCCGTTATTTTCATCCAAATAATAATACCAAAAAATACGAGCATGTCATGTTTAGCATGCCGTTTACACCAATTTGCTAATTTTCACATTCAAAAATAACCTGTTGACCAATAGAAATTGTTATCTGGAATACTGCCACTGACAGGTCTGTGGGTTCGTTGTGAGAATTCATGAATTTCTCTCTGCCTGTTTTTTACATTCGCAATTTAGTCAATGTGATCATATCACACCAGAGCTAGGCTACACATCGCTCTCGCCATTCAAACTTCCCCGCCAGTTCATTGCCAACTCTGTAGCCTATTTATTAGCCAATCAGCAATCAAGAGGATCGATCAATGCTTCTCTCCTCGAATAGGCATAGGCCTATTAGTAAAAAGAAAAAACATTGCTCAAAATAAGTTTCAAACTATATTGCTGTTCATTCTATAAGCAGTATATACAGGCTACTCGTTCAAGAGCTAGAGAGGGGGGAAGAGAAGCCAGTGGAGTTGCCAGCAGAGATGTGTGAATTTCTCAAAAAGGGAACAGTGAAGAAGATGAGAAATGTGCAAGTTAGAAACGAATTAATATTATATGAATGTATCATTCGTACAGTCTATATATTATTGGCCTGCTAAAGTGAATCTAGGCAACCCCAAAAGACTGAGAAAAATAAGTGGTTGAACAGATTTGGATAAAGCACTAATTCAAATGTAGTGTCAACATAACCACCCACCGCTTAACTAAAATAAATCAACGGCTGATCATTAGGCTATGGACAGGCTGACCGTTAGGCTATGGACAGGTTGACCATTAGGCTATGGACAGGCTGATCATTAGGCTATGGACAGGCTGATCATTAGGCTATGGACAGGCTGACCATTAGGCTATGGACAGGTTGACCATTAGGCTATGGACAGGCTGATCATTAGGCTATGGACAGGCTGATCATTAGGCTATGGACAGGCTGACCATTAGGCTATGGACAGGCTGATCATTAGGCTATGGACAGGCTGATCATTAGGCTATGGACAGGCTGACCATTAGGCTATGGACAGGCTGATCATTAGGCTATGGACAGGCTGACCGTTAGGCTATGGACAGGTTGACCATTAGGCTATGGACAGGCTGATCATTAGGCTATGGACAGGCTGATCATTAGGCTATGGACAGGCTGACCATTAGGCTATGGACAGGTTGACCATTAGGCTATGGACAGGCTGATCATTAGGCTATGGACAGGCTGATCATTAGGCTATGGACAGGCTGATCATTAGGCTATCGACAGGCTGACCATTAGGCTATGGACAGGTTGCGTGCATATGTTACTATTTTGTAATGGTTGTTCATTTCATCTTCATGCAGCCTATAATGCAGTATCACGACTGTCTCTATATATCCATCTTAAAACTTTTCTCGTCAATTTATCTGATAGGTTACATTGATTTAGCATTATCCTGTAATGTAGACTATTTGATACCCTACAGAAAGGAATTAAAGCTAAGGCATGGTTTTGAATACATTTTTGGGAAAGAACAAATGTGATTTGTCTGAGTGAGATGTCCTGCAGGCGGCTTTGATTGATGGGTCCTTTAGGTGGGTGGGTGTGCGTGTAGGAGTTCAGTAACTCTCTATGTCAATTCAGAAAGTTTCCTAAAATAGGCATAGCCTGTCTGGACTGCATCTCTTTAAAAAGGTTTTTTGTCTTGTTGCAGGGTCAGCATATGTGTGAGGAATAATGACAAGTGCCAGTTTTGAGTTTCCTCTCTTATTAAATGGGGTGCAACTGAATGAATCATGAAATGCGAATTGTCCTGAAAAGTGGAGGGGGAAATGTTTTTTTTCTTCTTTGAAATTCCTCTCCAATTTGACATTTCTTAATTTGTATACTAGACTAATATTTAGAGGTAATATCTTAAATAATAATAATGAAATGCTACGGATAAGAACGGAGTGTAATAATAGTCACGTTGCAGAGAAAAGCCACGCGTTCCTTTTGTCTGATATCCACCAATCCTACTTTCAACCAATTGAATCTGGATTAAAATCCACAACTAAAAAATTATAATCTGGGTCAATGAAACAGGCTCCATAATCAGGTACTCCTCCAAAATAAACACAGAACACATTTTGGAGCCCCACACTGTATCAAATTAACTCAAACTTCTCTTCTAAATGTTAATCAACACCATGCAGAAGCATCGGCACCCTAACTGCACCTTGTTCTTTGGCGAGTTGCCGCCCTTCAGAATGTCAATGTCGGCTCTCAGAACAACCCGCCAACAACAAGGGCCGCTTTGTAAAGTGGCCGTCTGGCCACAGGGGAACTCTCCAGCGGGGTTAGTGTGGCTGCGTGTTCTCTACAGACAGGTGTCTTCAGCTTTCCGTAAATGCAGGCCGGTCGAGCTGACAGAATGATGGAGAGTTGCAGTGGAGGGAGACAAAGATGCTTCTTGTGTGCAGGTTTGCGTCAAGTGCGAAATCCAAACATACTCTCCAGTTTCCTTCCAGCCTGACCTTCATGTTCACCGTTTGGTCTGGCAGGAGAGGCAAGAGGACCAAAACATGCCCTTCTAGTCCTTCAGAGGGGTGTGGTCTCAATCAAGTTACCTTGTAGATTAAGGATAAACAAACTGACCACGGACACCAATAGACATTATTAGCGTAGCAGTATATAGCTTTTTTTAGACTTTGGACATTTTATAGGATACTGTTGAAACACTGAAACACTTCAAATCTATTTTGAAATGGAGGGTTGGCGGATATACATGTCTCATTTGTTAACACTGGGTTCTGAGTATGTGTGTCCTGCAAGTGGTTCTTGCTGTAATCTGTTGTAGTAATGTGCAGCAGCATTTTCCAGATGAATGGAAGCTCCCTATCAAGACTTCGGCAGCAATTTAGTTAAATGTATTAATTGTATTAGTCACATTCACATATTTAGCAGATGTTATTGTGGGTGTAGCGAAATGCTTGTGTTCCTAGCTGCAACAGTTCAGTAGTATCTAACAGTTTCACAACATATACCCAAAATACACATACATCTAAGTAAGGAATGGATTAAGAATATATATACATACAGTGGGGCAAAAAAGTATTTAGTCAGCCACCAATTGTGCAAGTTCTCCCACTTAACAAGATGAGAGAGGCCTGTAATTTTCATCATAGGTACACTTCAACTATGACAGACAAAATTAGAAGAAAAAAATCCAGAAAATCATATTGTAGGATTTTTATGAATTTATTTGCAAATTATGGTGGAAAATGAGTATTTGGTCAATAACAAAAGTTTATCTCAATACTTTGTCATTTTACCAACAAAGGCTATATAACGTTTTCTGTAAGTCTTCACAAGGTTTTCACACACTGTTGCTGGTATTTTGGCCCATTCCTCCATGCAGATCTCCTCTAGAGCAGTGATGTTTTGGGGCTGTTGCTGGGCAACACGGACTTTCAACTCCATCCAAAGATGTTCTATGGGGTTGAGATCTGGAGACTGCCTAGGCCACTCCAAGACCTTGAAATGCTTCTTACGAAGCCACTCCTTCGTTGCCCGGGCAGTGTGTTTGGGATCATTGTCATGCTGAAAGACCCAGCCACGTTTCATCTTCAATGCCCTTGCTGATGGAAGGAGGTTTTCACTCAAAATCTCATGATACATGGCCCCATTCATTCTTTCCTTTACACGGATCAGTCTTCCTGGTCCCTTTGCAGAAAAACAGCCCCAACACATGGTGTTTCCACCCTCATGCTTCACAGTAGGTATGGTGTTCTTTGGATGCAACTCAGCATTCTTTGTCCTCCAAACACAACGAGTTGAGTTTTTACCAAAAAGTTATATTTTGGTTTCATCTGACCATGGAGTTTGGAGTGTGACTGTTTGAGGTTGTGGATAGGTGTCTTTTATACTGATAACAAGTTCAAGCAGGTGCCATTAATGCAGGTAACGAGTGGAGGACAGAGGAGCCTCTTAAAGAAGAAGTTACAGGTCTGTGAGAGACAGAAATCTTTCTTGTTTGTAGGTGACCAAATACTTATTTCCACCATAATTTGCAAATAAATTCATTAAAAATCCTACAATGTGATCTTCTGGATTTTTTTTCTCATTTTGTCTGTCATAGTTGAAGTGTATTTATGATGAAAATTACATACCTCTCTCATCTTTTTTAAGTGGGAGAACTTGCACAATTGGTGGCTGACTAAATACTTTTTTGCCCCACTGTATACACTACAGGTCAAAAGTTTTAGAACACCTACTCATTCAAGGGTTTTTCTTTATTTTTACTATTTTTTACATTATAGAATAATAGTGAAGACATCAAAAATATGAAATAACACATATGGAATCATGTAGTAACCAAAAAAGTGTTAAACAAATAGCCACTCTTTGCCTTGGTGACAGCTTTGCACACTCATGACATTCTCTCAACCAGCTTCATGAGGTAGTCACCTGGAATACATTTCAATTAACAGGTGTGCCTTGTTAAAAGTGAATTTGTTGAATGTCTTCCCTTCTTAATGAGCCAATCTTGTGTTGTGACAAGGTAGGTGGGGTATACAGAAGATAGCCCTATTTGGTAAAAGAGCAAGTCCATATTATGGCAAGAACAGCTCAAATAAGCAAAGAAAAAGGAAAGTCCATCATTACTTTAAGACATGAAGGTCAGTCAATACGGAACATTTCAAAAACTTTGAACTTAGTTTCTTCAAGGGCAGCCGCAAAAACCATCAAGCGCTATGATGAAACTGTCTCTCATGAGGACCGCAACAGGAATGGAAGACCCAGAGTTACCTCTGCTGCAGAGGATACGTTCATTAGAATTACCAGCCTCAGAAATTGCAGCCCAAATAAATCCTTCAAGTAGCAGACACATCTCAACATCAACTGTTCAGAGGAGACTGTGTGAACCAGGCCTTCATGGTCGAATTGCTGCAACAAAACCACTACTAAAGGACATTAATAAGAACAAGAAACTTGCTTGGGCCAAGAAACACGACCAATGGACATTACACCGGTGGAAATTTGTTCTTTGGTCTAGAGTACAAATTGGAGATTTTTGGTTCCAACCGCCGTGTCTTTGTGAGATGTGGTGTGGGTGAACAGATGATCTTCCTATGTGTATTTCCCACCGTAAAGCATGGGGGAGGAGGTCTTATGTTGTGGGGGTGCTTTGCTGGTGACACTTTGCTGGTTATTTATTTAGAACTCAAGGCACACTTAACCAGCATGGCTACCACTGTCACGTTCACTGTGTTCAAACTCCCTGTCATAAATGAGCCATGGCGCAGCGTGCATGTAATTCCACATCTTTAATAAAGTGAAACCTTTACAAAAAACAGGTAAACAGAAACCGAACGTGACGCAACAGTGGCGCACACAAACACACACAGAAAAATAATTAAATAATTACCCACAAACACAGGTGGGAAAAAGCCTGCCTAAGTATGATTCCCAATCAGAGACAACGATAGACAGCATAAAGTCCAGTGAAGTTCTTTGAGCGCCGTCGTGGTATCCGCTTGGGGGGGGATATCGACCGCTGTGACTTATTGATGAAAATTATCTCGGGAGATAGTACTGTCGGCATTTGATTGTGAGATATTCTATGTCGGGTGAACAGAAGGACTTGAGTTCCTGTATGTGATCACTGTTACACCATAAGTCGTTAATCGTAAAACATCTACCTCCACCCTTCTGCTTCCCGGAGAGATGTTTGTTGCTGTAGGCGCGATGTACTGAGAAACCAACTGGCTTTACAGAGTCAGACAGTATATCTCGAGAGGGCCATGTTTCCGTGAATCAGAGTATGTTACAATCCCTGGTGTCTCTTTGAAAAGCAACGCTCGCCTTGAGCTCATCAATTTTATTATCCAGAGATTAGACATTAGCGAGTAAAATACTCGGGAGCGGTGGGTGGTGTGTACGCTTCCTAAAACGCCCCGAAAACCGCCCCTGTCAAGTTCTGACCTTAGTTCTGTTATTATATCTTTGTTTTAGTATGGTCAGGGCGTGAGTTGGGTGGGTTGTCTATGTTCGTTTTTCTATCATTTGGGATTTCTGTGTTCGGCCCAGTATGGTTCTCAATCAGAGGCAGCTGTCAATCGTTGTCCCTGATTGAGAATCATACTTAGGTAGCCTGGTTTCACTTTTGATTTGTGGGTGTTTCTTTTCCGTGTTTGTTTTTGAGCCACACGGGACTGTTTCAGTTGTTTCACGTTGTTGTTTTGTATTTTGTAGTGTTTTTTTCTTATTAAATTATGGACACTTACGACGCTGCAAATTGGTCCCATCTATCTTACTCCTCATCAGAGGAAGACGACGAACATGACAGCCTCGAGTACCTCTTCTCCGTCGGTGTTGCTTTTGGTCAGCCTCTGGAGTATGTTCAATTGCTCTGGGGAGAGCAAACAAAGGATCCGCTCGTAAGCCTGGTCGTAATGCTGGAAGTTCTGGTGAGTTACCGCCGCTCTAATATCCAAAAGTTCTTCCCGGCTGTATGTAATGACATGAAACAATTCCTGAGCTAATAACGTAAAAAATAGTATATAAACAAACAAAAATACTGCAGAGTTCCTTAAGAGCTAGTCACCATGCTGCCATCTCTGTCGGCGCCATCATGTGAGGTTCCGCTCTGAAGCTGATTTACACTTCCCCAGCTCTAATGAAAGCTAATCCTGTGTCATGGCATGGGGGGAGACAGGCCTCCACATGGCACCACAACTAGGGAACTAACATCTTCTTCAGTGGCTGTCAGTCAGCTGGCTAGGCTTTTTAGCGCATGAGATGCTACAGTTAGGGAGATGCTACAGTGCAGGAGATCATGCCACACTTAGCAACTAGCAAGTTGTCATGTCATGAGATGACTAGTGTCATGGGCTAAGAGTTCTGAAGACTTCTGAGTTTGGGATGTCATTGCTCTCTAGAGGGTTGCTGAAGTCATGGTAAGGGTTTTTGCGACATGCTTGTCTAGTACCCTCGTAAAACTGACCATCCTACCGATCCTCGACTTTGGTGACGTCATCTATGGCTCCTCCGTCGCGACGTTACCTGAACGCCCATCTGCGGCCTGCTAACCGTTAGCTGTCTTACCGGCTGCTATCTGAATAGACAATCGGACAATTTTTTTATTTTGTATTTTTTTTATTTTATTTTATTTATTTATTTATTTATTATTTTTTTATTATTATTATTATGTTTTCTTCTTGGGCCTCTATAACTATATCTATTGTTTTTATTTTTGTTGTTGTTGTGTGATTTGGATTGATCCCCTCTACCACACGGAACCCCACTAATCTACTGACGGAGCGCAGGAGGTGGCTAACAACAGACCTCCATCCTATGCTAGCTTGCTACCGATGCCCTGGCTAGCTGTCTAAATCACCAACCAACCTCTCCACTCACCGGACCCTTTTGATCACTCGACTAAGCATGCCTCTCCTTAATGTCAATATGTCTTGTCCATTTCTGTTCTGGTTAGTGTTTATTGGCTTATTTCACTGTAGAGCCTCTAGTCCTGCTCACTATACCTTATCCAACCTATTAGTTCCACCACCCACACATGCAATGACATCTCCTGGTTTCAACGATGTTTCTAGAGACAATATCTCTCTCTTCATCACTCAATACCTAGGTTTACCTCCACTGTATTCACATCCTACCATACATTTGTCTGTACATTATACCTTGATGCTATTTTATCGCCCCCAGAAACCTCCTTTTACTCTATGTTCCAGACGTTCTAGACGACCAATTCTCATAGCTTTTAGCCGTACCCTTATTCTACTCCTCCTATGTTCCTCTGGCGATGTAGAGGTGAATCCAGGCCCTGCAGTGCCTAGCTCCACTCCTATTCCCCAGGCGCTCTCTTTTGACGACTTCTGTAACCGTAATAGCCTTGGTTTCATGCATGTTAACATTAGAAGCCTCCTCCCTAAGTTTGTTCTATTCACTGCTTTAGCACACTCTGCCAACCCGGATGTTCTAGCTGTGTCTGAATCCTGGCTTAGGAAGACCACCAAAAACACAGACATTTTAATTCCAAACTACAACATTTTCAGACAAGATAGAACTGCCAAAGGGGGCGGTGTTGCAATCTACTGCAAAGATAGCCTGCAGAGTTCTGTCCTACTATCCAGGTCTGTACCCAAACAATTTGAACTTCTACTTTTAAAAATCCACCTCTCTAAAAACAAGTCTCTCACCGTTGCCGCCTGCTATAGACCACCCTCTGCCCCCAGCTGTGCTCTGGACACCATATGTGAACTGATTGCCCCCCATCTATCTTCAGAGTTCGTGCTGCTAGGCGACCTAAACTGGAACATGCTTAACACCCCAGCCATCCTACAATCTAAACTTGATGCCCTCAATCTCACACAAATAATCAATGAACCTACCAGGTACCTCCCCAAAACCTTAAACACGGGCACCCTCATAGATATCATCCTAACCAACTTCCCCTCTAAATACACCTCTGCTGTCTTCAACCAAGATCTCAGCGATCACTGCCTCATTGCCTGCATCCGTAATGGGTCAGCGGTCAAACGACCTCCACTCATCACTGTAAAACGCTCCCTGAAACACTTCTGCGAGCAGGCCTTTCTAATCGACCTGGCCGGGGTATCCTGGAAGGATATTGATCTCATCCCGTCAGTAGAGGATGCCTGGATATTTTTTTTAAATGCCTTCCTAACCATCTTAAATAAACATGCCCCATTTAAGAAATTTAGAACCAGGAACAGATATAGCCCTTGGTTCTCCCCAGACCTGACTGCCCTTAACCAACACAAAAACATCCTATGGCGTTCTGCATTAGCATCGAACAGCCCCCGTGATATGCAGCTGTTCAGGGAAGCTAGAAATCATTATACACAGGCAGTTAGAAAAGCCAAGGCTAGCTTTTTCAAGCAGAAATTTGCTTCCTGCAACACTAACTCAAAAAAGTTCTGGGACACTGTAAAGTCCATGGAGAATAAGAACACCTCCTCCCAGCTGCCCACTGCACTGAAGATAGGAAACACTGTCACCACTGATAAATCCACCATAATTGAGAATTTCAATAAGCATTTTTCTACGGCTGGCCATGCTTTCCACCTGGCTACTCCTACCCCGGACAACAGCACTGCACCCCCAACAGCAACTCGCCCAAGCCTTCCCCATTTCTCCTTCTCCCAAATCCATTCAGCTGATGTTCTGAAAGAGCTGCAAAATCTGGACCCCTACAAATCAGCCGGGCTAGACAATCTGGACCCTTTCTTTCTAAAATTATCTGCCGAAATTGTTGCCACCCCTATTACTAGCCTGTTCAACCTCTCTTTCATGTCGTCTGAGATTCACAAAGATTGGAAAGCAGCTGCGGTCATCCCCCTCTTCAAAGGGGGGGACACTCTTGACCCAAACTGCTACAGACCTATATCTATCCTACCGTGCCTTTCTAAGGTCTTCGAAAGCCAAGTCAACAAACAGATTACCGACCATTTCGAATCTCACCATACCTTCTCTGCTATGCAATCCGGTTTCAGAGCTGGTCATGGGTGCACCTCAGCCACGCTCAAGGTCCTAAACGATATCTTAACCGCCATCGATAAGAAACATTACTGTGCAGCCGTATTCATTGATCTGGCCAAGGCTTTCGACTCTGTCAATCACCATATCCTCATCGGCAGACTCGACAGCCTTGGTTTCTCAAATGATTGCCTCGCCTGGTTCACCAACTACTTCTCTGATAGAGTTCAGTGTGTCAAATCGGAGGGTCTGCTGTCCGGACCTCTGGCAGTCTCTATGGGGGTGCCACAGGGTTCAATTCTTGGACCGACTCTCTTCTCTGTATACATCAATGAGGTCGCTCTTGCTGCTGGTGAGTCCCTGATCCACCTCTACGCAGACGACACCATTCTGTATACTTCCGGCCCTTCTTTGGACACTGTGTTAACAACCCTCCAGGCAAGCTTCAATGCCATACAACTCTCCTTCCATGGCCTCCAATTGCTCTTAAATACAAGTAAAACTAAATGCATGCTCTTCAACCGATCGCTACCTGCACCTACCCGCCTGTCCAACATCACTACTCTGGACGGCTCTGACTTAGAATACGTGGACAACTACAAATACTTAGGTGTCTGGTTAGACTGTAAACTCTCCTTCCAGACCCATATCAAACATCTCCAATCCAAAGTTAAATCTAGAATTGGCTTCCTATTTCGCAACAAAGCATCCTTCACTCATGCTGCCAAACATACCCTTGTAAAACTGACCATCCTACCAATCCTCGACTTTGGCGATGTCATTTACAAAATAGCCTCCAATACCCTACTCAACAAATTGGATGCAGTCTATCACAGTGCAATCCGTTTTATCACCAAAGCCCCATATACTACCCACCATTGCGACCTGTACGCTCTCGTTGGCTGGCCCTCGCTTCATACTCGTCGCCAAACCCACTGGCTCCATGTCATCTACAAGACCCTGCTAGGTAAAGTCCCCCCTTATCTCAGCTCGCTGGTCACCATAGCATCTCCCACCTGTAGCACACGCTCCAGCAGGTATATCTCTCTAGTCACCCCCAAAACCAATTCTTTCTTTGGCCGCCTCTCCTTCCAGTTCTCTGCTGCCAATGACTGGAACGAACTACAAAAATCTCTGAAACTGGAAACACTTATCTCCCTCACTAGCTTTAAGCACCAACTGTCAGAGCAGCTCACAGATTACTGCACCTGTACATAGCCCACCTATAATTTAGCCCAAACAACTACCTCTTTCCCAACTGTATTTAATTTTAATTTATTTATTTATTTTGCTCCTTTGCACCCCATTATTTTTTTATTTCTACTTTGCACATTCTTCCATTGCAAAACTACCATTCCAGTATTTTACTTGCTATATTGTATTTACTTTGCCATCATGGCCTTTTTTGCCTTTACCTCCCTTCTCACCTCATTTGCTCACATTGTATATAGACTTGTTTATACTGCATTATTGACTGTATGTTTGTTTTTACTCCATGTGTAACTCTGTGTCGTTTTATCTGTCGAACTGCTTTGCTTTATCTTGGCCAGGTCGCAATTGTAAATGAGAACTTGTTCTCAACTTGCCTACCTGGTTAAATAAAGGTAAATAAATAAAATATAAAATAGCCTCCAACATTCTACTCAACAAACTGGATGCAGTCTATCACAGTGCCATCCGTTTTGTCACCAAAGCCCCATACACTACCCACCATTGCGACCTGTACGCTCTCGTTGCTTGGCCCTTGCTTCATACTCGTCGCCAAACCCACTGGCTACAGGTTATCTACAAGTCTCTGCTAGGTAAAGCCCCGCCTTATCTCAGCTCACTGGTCACTATAGCAGCACCCACTCGTAGCACGTGCTCCAGCAGGTATATCTCACTGGTCACCCCCAAAGCCAATTCCTCTTTTGGTCGTCTTTCCTTCCAGTTCTCTGCTGCCAATGACTGGAACGAACTGCAAAAATCTCTGAAGCTGGAGACTCATATCTCCCTCACTAGCTTTAAGCACCAGCTGTCAGAGCAGCTCACAGATCACTGCACCTGTACATAGCCCATCTGTAAACAGCCCATCTGTAAACAGCCCATCTATCTACCTACCTCATCCCCATACTGTATTTATTTATTTATCTTGCTCCTTTGCACCCCAGTATCTCTACTTGCACATTCATCTTCTGCACATCTACCATTACAGTGTTTAGTTGCTATATTGTAATTACTTCGCCACCATGGCCTATTTATTGCCTTAACTCCCTAATCTTACCTCATTTGAACTCACTGTATATAGACTTTTTGTTTTCTTTTGTTCTACTGTATTATTGACTGTATGTTTTGTTTAGTCCATCTGTGTTGTTGTATGTGTCGAATTGCTATGCTTTATCTTGGCCAGGTCGCAGTTGCAAATGAGAACTTGTTCTCAACTAGCCTACCTGGTTAAATAAAGGTGAAATAGTATCTGTGATTGGTGATGTATTTGTCTGAGGGCAGAATTAGCTATATTTTGGGGGGAACGACAGAGTAGATAGCGGTGGAATGCATTCACCATCATTTCAAGACAGGAAACATGGGTAAGTATTTGTAAAGTAGGGGTCTTGAAAAGGTGGTCTGTGTGTGTGGACTGTGGAGATCTGGGAGGCTCAAGAGTACTCCAAGTGAAAACAGAACACTGTTTGAGAGAGGTCGGGACTGCTGCATGTTTAGCTAAAGAGCAGCTCTGGTCTGGATCGCAGAGTTCTGAACCGACCTTGGTAGAATCAGCCTTCAGCTCGTATCTTTTAACATGATTTCAATTCATGACTTAAGAAATTGAATAATTTATTGAATCAACCAACATTTTTCAAAGTGGCTTTCTGAGCCTTTCTGAGTTCTTCACTCTCCCATTGAGATGGTGAGTCACTGTACGTTAAACAATGCTAATGAGAAGATCTATTCATGTCGATATGGTGCTTCTCATACGAGCATTTAGTCTGCGTGAGGCAGTCTGCGTCAAAGGCTGTCTGTCATTGAGTAGTCGATAGTCAGTCAGAGAGTGGGTGTTTTGACAGATTGACAGGCCTTCACCAGCATACTGATTTCCCCAGCCCCCTCCAGTTCCCTCCATGTTCTCATTGACGTATTGTGGCGTCCCACTGGTCCTCTCGGCTGGCCCTGACTAATCCTTGCCCTACGCCCCTCCCCCCTATCCCCTGCATGGCTGACACCATCCGCCAGGCAGCTGTGAATTGGCCGGGTCCCCACTGGACACTCATCGATCCTCCTCTACTGCCTCCAATGGGCCGACACATGCCAGCCACCAGCAGCACACTGTGGGCCAGGAGCCAATGCAGGAAGGGGACATCCTGAGAGAAGGCGATAGAGAGAGAGAGGGAGGGAGACCACCCATCCGCCCAAGCTCGTCAGGAATTGGTTAACCACACGTTACATACATATGCCCCTCTCTTTTCACAGTTTACACGTGTTTTGATTTCCATGTTGCCACAAAGCCCCAGCGTGACCTTTACATCTGTCGAACGAGGACAATCAGTTTGCTCATTACTCAATCTCCTACAGCCCTCTGAAAAGTGCTTTAAATGCTATTGTCTTAGCGATACGGGCGGACTCGATAGCTGTTTTGAAACCAGCTACTGTCTCTCACTGTCACTTTATACACATAGTGTCATTCAAAGGAAAGAAGCTCCCACACACTGCACTTTCAAAGTATCATGTTTATTTTGATGCTGTACCATACAGATGTAGGATCTTAATTTGATCACCATGTTGCAGTTGAACTTTTATGCAATTCAGGAAATGTTAACTTGTAGTGTATTTGAGGTTTAAAAAGCCTTTCCCTTACGAAAAATGTATCAACCCCTACAACAATTTCCATTACCCCCCTAGAGACGATTGATGCACCGGTGCGTCAATATAAGTAACATAATAAAAAAATCCCCATCAAAATCCGTCAGTTTAAGCTAAAGATACTTTTTTTGTATTGGATGCGTCTCAATCCACCACATCCACAAGTTGCACTTCTGCATCTTCAGTGAAATGTGACAGAGCCAGAGCTGTGTTTATCAGACCATGAGTCATGTTTGGAAAAGTGGAGTAGGGTTTGCGAGAAGTTCGTCAAGGCAAAGAAAAGAAACAAGGGCCTCAGTGGAGATGCCGGTGGAAAGGCTACTTCAGAAATGTTGCTGGTGGCTTGTTCAGCACATGAAGCATGGGAGAACTGAAGGCAACATGCCGTCTTCACCAAAGGATGAGGTATGATGTTCTATTTTCTATTGTAGTCTACGAAAAGAGTACCCATATTTTGCTAACAATAGCTAGGCAGCTAGCGCTAGCTACTTGGCTGACTAGAGGCTAGCTAGCCTAGCAGAATACTCATCCAGAGAAAGCAAGCCAATCAACTAAACGAATGATCTTTACAACTTTTTATGAAACACAATTTTGTTAGAGAAAGAAAATCATAAGCTTCCCACATTGGTAACACCAGTCATATTTGGTTGCAAGGTCCAGCTTGTCAAAATGTTGCAAACATTTGAACAGAGTTGAGTAGCTAGGCCAGGCCTACTTAATAACTCTGCTCAAACATTTCCAACAGTCTATTGTAGTCTCGGTTAATGAAATGTAATGTTCATTCATGTTTTGGATATGTGTACTAAATAGCCCTCTACTTTCTAAACAGCACCTGTTTTTTGTTCTCTGCGCCCCAGCACTGCCTGTTCACCGGCCCAGTAGTAGCAAGGGTGTGAGAAGAAGGTAGAAAAGAGCTGCAGACTCAGCTCGACACGTCACTCGCAAAGGCATTGCAAATGAATGAAGACAGATCTCAAGAACGCCATGCACCGAGCTTTTCCCAGAGGTAGGTAAATAAATACAGATAATTTCAGAATCTTCTCATTTACTCTCTTCTGTTGTCCCCCCCAGGGCCCTGGCACCTAGAGCTGATTTCATGGATGAACTCTCACCAAAAACTCTGGGAGGAATTTGATCACCAGCTGTATGAGTTTGTGCATGACTTCAAGAAGAGGACATGGACCACAGTGAAATGAACACGTTCTGTTTTTCAGACATCTCAGCAGTCGAACATTAGACCCTTTTGTTGTTTACATGTCTGTTCATAGCAGACACTGTTGTACAGAAATATTTATAACACTGACATTTTATTCCATAGACACTTGTTTACATGTCTGTTCTCAGCAGACACTTTTGTACTGTGGTTTACTTTCAGAAGAAAGAAAAAAGGTTTATTTTTGTGTGCTAAAAAAGCGCAGTTGGCATTTCTTCATATATAAATGTGTTTCAATGCATTATATTTGAACATCAAATATGTTGACAACATTGAGAAGAGCTGTGTGCCACAGTCTCTCTAAATGACTGCACACATCAGAGTCAGGTTTCATTTTATTAACAAGATTAAAACTATACATTTTGTACAAAGTACTTTGGTTCACATTACACACAAAGAACTGAGTCTGTGTCCATCAAGAGGTGTGTGTGTCAGCAGTCCAAAGAAAGGCCTATTCTGCATGATTGTCTGGCCTCGGGTTGTTGTCCTCTCCTAACAAGGTCTTCCTGACATGGCACACGACTGGGGGCAGAGGAAGTCGTTTAACTTGCAAGCCTTGTCACGAGAGGGTCCCCCTGCCACAAGCCTCCATGTTGGTAGTTGCCAGAAGGGAGGGGTGTCTCAGCAAAAGTGTGAGGCACGTACCTTGTGTTTGGCTCATGAGCTTCCTCCGTGGAGGGCCAAACATGCCCTTAGCCTTTTTCAGGGGTACACTTGATTGGATGACCAAGAATCCTCATCCTTGCAGCCATGATGCCGAATGAATTCGGACTCTCCGACAATGAGAGTGGCGGTAGTTCCAGGTATGCATAGGTTCATTAAGATGGACACCTGTCAATGAGGTAACAAGAAAATGTCAAATATACAGTACCAGTCAAAAGTTGACACACCTACTCATTCCAAGGTTTTTCTTTTTTACTTAGTTCTACATTGTATAATAATATTGAAGACAAACTATGAACTAACACATGGAATCATGTAAGTGTCAAAATATTCCTCATGAAGCTGGTTGAGAGAACGCCAAGAGTGTCCAAAGCTCTCATCAAGGCAAAGGGTGGCTCCTTTGAAGAATCTCATATTTTGATTAGTTTTACACTTTTCTGGTTACTGCATAATTCCATGTGTCATTTCATAGTTTTGAGGTCTATTATTCTATAATGTAGAAAATATTTAAAATTAAGAAAAACCTTTGAATGAGTAGGTGTGTCCAAACCTTTGACTGGTACTGTTCGCCCCCCATCCCCCCAAAAACACCATATCATTTTCCAAAAGCCTTGAAAAAAAGAAAGAAAGAACTCTTGAAACACTCCACCATAGCTCTCTTGGCCGTATGTCCCTACATCCACCATTGTGAACCATCTTCTCTGTCTCCGTATCGCACCTATGATATGTGTTGCTGGGTACATAAAATCTAGTAGATCCCAGGCAATTCGCACAACTTCCAAGTCAAATGTCTCTGTGTACGCTTTTATTCTCCCACACTTGTGTTTGTTGTTTGGGTGTGTCGTCACTTCCTTGCTTGGCCGTAGATGACTATAACCAGCTCATCGCCCTCTACTGTCCTGGGTATTATTGCCGCTTTCCCCTTTTTTTTCTCTTTTTTTACAAGTGAACATCTTTTTTGGGTGTATGTGAACACACTAGATTGGTTCACCTAGCTGTCTTCGACTAGCTGCCAGCCAAACTGAAGCATGCTGACGACTTTAGGAGGACCTGTAGGATTCCCTGTGTGTGAGAGCTTTCTGAGTACTATAGCCGTAGGTGTCTCCTTCAGAAGCTATTTTTTTTGCTTGGGATTATAATGTTCTTTCAGCATTATTGTCAAAATGTAGTTATTGGCATAGCCTTGTTCTGTTCAATGTTCTCTACCTACATAGTACTCTAAATACCCCAATTCATGTTAAATTCAAAAGAATACTAGATAAAAATAGCTGACACCATTCAAACTAATGAGTGATCAGAACATTGAAGCCAATTACCTCAGAATTATCTTTTTGTAGAACCTTACAGTCCCATGCTCTCGCCATCTCATTCCAAACCACCATAGATATCTCACAATGTGACATGGCACTGTAGGAGTTCTCTAGAGTTAGTAGGACCTAGCAACCCTATGTGTGTGAACTCTAAGCACTATCTCATATAAATCATCTCCGTTCAAAAAACAGTTTTTGCTATGATGGATAAAAGATCAGGCCGAGCCGTGCTGCTCTGTTTCCGTGGCAACCCCTTTACAATTTTTTTATACATTTTTCTATGATGTAATTGAAGTCTGTTTTTTTTTTTTTTGCAATTGTGTGTACCATGGGGAGTGTAGAGGGGTTATTCAGTCCCCTGACTGTGTACACAGAGGCGGCAGGAGCCTTGTGGTTAGAGCGTTGGGCCCGTAACAAAAAGGTTGCTAGATCGAATCCCCGAGCTGACAAGGTAAAAATCTGTCTTTCTGCCCCTGATCATGGCAGTTAACCCACTGTTCCTAGGCTGTCATTGTAAATAAGAATTTGTTCTTAACGGACTTGCCTAGTTAAATAAAAGGTTAAAAAAATACTGTGGGTATTAAAATATTATTTTGTTGAATAACTAATATAAACAGCCCATAGGGAAATACCCCAGGGATGAAAAATGATTAAATATTAAGAGAATTGAAAATGCAATACTGTAAACGTGGAGTAGTTATTTAAAAAATCTATTGAACACTGGTTTCATTTTCATTGCAGACTACACTTCTCACCTGAGTAATGTGTGTACTTTTTCAGAAATATTTTATCAGAACATTCTATGAACTGGAGTAGAAGTCACTCACCAATGATCTTGTGACCTGAAAACATGATGAACTACTAAAATATGCTTGTCCTTATAGAGGGGTTAGATTTTGACGGTGCCCATTTGGACACTCTTCAACTAGCAGCTCTTCTCTTTACCCTAACTTTGCATTATCCACTTTGGACCAGAGTGCCAGGGGCACCAACCGTATGTGTGTGTGTGACTGTGACTGCCGCCCCTGGGTCCACCACTACACCACATTCAGTTTATATCCCCCTGTCTCTCCATCTCTCCTCACTGCTTTTCAAATACAGGCAGCTCAATTCAAGGCTGAGCCTGTGGTACTCAGGCACTAGCTTCAAAACCTTGTTCTGCTAAGGGTCTTGTCCCAAACCAGCTTCCCTCCTACTAACGCATGCTAAAGAGGCACAGACAAATGTGACCGCACCGGCTCGATTCGGCTATATGTAGCAAAATTAGATTTTTAACAATATTTTTTTACATTGGATAAAAGTAGACTCAGAGCTAGAAAATGGTATGTCATACCCTACAGTTGAGGAACAATGGGAAAGTAATTCTGCTTTTAAAGTTGATAAATTTGTAACCTCACTTTTGAGAAAAAGGCCCTTGGTACCTACTGTCTCTACTGGAGAGAGCTCTTCTTTGTCTACACCCATTCAGCATCGTTTACACCCTTTTAAGCTTTAGCCCCACCCATCTCTTTAAGGATTCACATTTGACGTTATGTACTAAACAAGCAAAGATTTCAAGACTAAGGTCAGCGTTATACTACGGGTCTGTTCGTAAATTTAATCTGGAGTGCCAGCGTGTGTTCTGTGCGTTCGTAAACTCAGAGCGTTGTCAGATTGGCTGTTCGCAAATTCATAGTTTTTCGTTCTCGGAGCAGTCAGACCACACACTGGACACTCTGGCTTAAAAGTAGGGTTGATCCGAGCGTTCTGACCTAACAGCAGCAGTCAAGAACTCAAGCTAACTGGATAACGTTGGCTAGCTACTTCCTGACGCAAATGAGAGAACAGCTCACTTTAACCATTTTACTCACCCTAGAAGAGCTGCTTAGACTGTTTTTATGTTATCCAAAGCGTTGGTGACTGCAACTGTGCTGCTGGCAACATTTTAATGCTTTTTTGCCAACATTTACCGACACCGGCCATATTCAACATGTGTTGAGCGTTCGTAAATTCATCAGGTATTCTGACAAATTTACCAGTTACGTCTATCGACATTCGTCGCAGTGACATCATGAACATTCGATTGAAATAGTTACTTGCATAGTGGAATCTTTTGTTTAGACATGTAGCTAGCTAGCTAAACAATTAACCATAATCCCAACTCAGAATGTTACTACCCTGCATGAATCTGCAGGAAGCTAACCAACCAGGTTCAATGTTAGCTAGCTAACATTGGGCTATAACTAGCAATGCAAATGGCTCTGAGATACAGATCATACACGTAACCTTAGCTAGCTAACTAACAGTACACATTAACTTAAAATGAAAACTAATTTCTGACTAAATTTGAAATGTATAATATATCTGAAAATGTAGCTAGCTAGACTCTCTTACCCATATACATGGATGGATGCTTCTCCCTCTGTCACAGATGCCATGGTTGCCCTTAGTTTGAAGATGTAATCCCGAGTCAGGTGTTTTATACAATAGACTTCTGTGTGTTCTCTTTTCGACTGTCTGCATATTTGCAATCAAACGCCAGAATTTTCTTAATCTCTTTAGCTATCATACTCTCTTTCCACTGATTTCAAAACTCAGTCCTCCAGAAAGTGGAGAGCAACACTTATGCAGTTCTTCTACAAGATGTATTTAAAAACAAAAAGCTGCGTTAGAAAGGATTACCTACACATATTGACCAGCTCATATTATAGACAGAAGCGTGCTACATGGCAGACCAATCCGAACTCATCTATCAGTATGTCCAGCCCACTTATTATCTCAGCTGTTCATGGCTAGCGGGAAGGTTGCCCACTTTTTCCATGGCTAAACCAACTAGGCTCATAATTTAACTATTTTATCCATATTTACAGATGGCATACAAGTTTGTTATTAAGGCGAATGAAAGTTCACATGTTCCAGAAGGCATTTCTGCCCAAAAATGCATTTAGATATTTAAAAAAAGTTTACATTCAAATGGCGCTCCTGTAAAGTAGTGACATACGCCTAGTTTCCTGAAACGAGTCACAAATTTCTAAATGACCAGGGCCTCTGCTTTACTTAGTAGATAGAACAGAAGCCTAAACTCCTCCAACGCTGACAAAAACACATTTGGTTGTCATGACTGCCATTGTTCTAGTGCTTCATCTCCATATTACACAATATAGAAAAACCAGAACTGTTTCCTCATTCCCGGTAGTGTCAGTGGGTTTAAATGATGTCGGTGTTAGAGTGGGTAACAGATTGTAGTCTACCATTTAGTATTGACCAGTGCAGCTTCATTAGAAAGCTTGTTCAGTCTCAGAAATGTGTGGATTTCAAGCCGCAGATCTTCATACGACTTCCTGAAAGGATGTGTGGTTGTTTCAACACGAGACCAGATAATTGGTCAAGAGAACCCTGTGTGGGAACCACTGAGAGAAATTATTGAACGTTGGCCAGTAGAGAGGAGGCTAGAGAAAGGAGTTGGTAACCCAGGCTGACTTTGTCAGAAAGAGGATTTTTGGTGGGATTACTATTCCTGTCTGACTCTGGCTTTCTTTGCTTTCGAATCATCCCTAAATGAAGTTGGCAACCATAATCCCAGACTTAAACGTTCTTTTAATCCCCTGTCCATATTATAATATTGCAGAGCCTTGCATGCTGCTGCAAAGGGACCGTAGGCGGGTTTTAAATATGGAGGGCTCACCCTCAAATTTATTACGCCTTAATTGTATCTGAAGATTGCATCTCCTAGGCAGAGTGCTGACTTATGAATTATTGATGGGCAGCTTTGTAGCCATTGTAAATGGGGGGGGGGCTCTATTGAGAAGTAGCGCAAATGCAGTTTGAGGCGTTCCGTAGGGAAACTAGGCTAATTTATCCAGGGTGTGTCCCAAATGTCACTCTATTCCCTATGTAGGCCCTGTCCAAAAAAAAACGCACTATATAGGAGATAGGGTGCCATTTGTGACGGGACGCAGCTCTGTGTGTCTCCATCGACACACAGATGTTACAAACTTGAGCTATGGGTGAAGTGTTTCAACAGAAGTGTCAGAAGGGAGAGACTAATATTCAGCATCTTTGGATGTGGCAGACAACATTGTCCATATAAACTGTATAGAATTTTGTGGGGGAACCAGAAGTTCTAGTTGGTGTTCTAAGTTTGGAATGCCTCTTCCATCCCTTTCGTCTTCCAAATAACCTGACATGTTTGAACCCTTTCAACATTTTCTACCAATTACCCAGTAGCATACGGTCTTCTCTTCTCCATCTCATTGTGGTTATGTAATTTAATTAGTAAGCACTGTCTGATAATGTTGTTTTGGGAATGAGATGCACCCTCTTTGTATCCTGTTCAACACTTGGCAATTCTGCTCCAAATATACTGGAAACCCAACTCTGCTGAGAGCCTTTTTATGGGAATATGTTGAGAGATGGGAAGGGGTTTTTGAGTGCTGGTTTGCATGTCCCTCCTTGGTTGTAGTCACGCTGAATAGAGGTGACTTTTTCTTTGAGGAATGGCAGTGTTCTTCTCTGTTATTGAGTCATGTCTTGGTTCATGGCCTCCATAGTTTTCTTTTGTAGGAACCATTCAAACAACAGTTCAGTCATGATTCATAATGGGATTTAGCTTTGCAGCTTTTACTGTGGTGTGGGTGGTGCAGCGTGGGGGGGCAACATTTGTCCCCCCACTTGAAATATTGTCTATGAAAGTAAGACTATTGGAGGATAATCAATATTGCTGTTCTTAGCCGCCATTATCGTTGACTATGTTTTCTTCGCTGCACTTCTGTCACACACTCTTTTCTCTCCTGTTCTTCCTTTTTCTGGTGGTCATGCAGAGACTGGGGGCAGTGAAAGTGCTGGCGTGGTAACTTGTCTCAGTGTGTAGATGGGTAGTGCCAGCCAAATCATCACCCACACTCTGAGGGTAGTGCCCTATTTGTGCACTGTCAGCCATTTTCCCAGGTCAAATCCCATAGTGGATTGAAAGGCACTGTGCTCTGCAAGATTTCATTGTGAAGTCCTTTAGATGCCAAAACACTTGAATTTAAGCATTTGTTTATCAACTTTGTTTTCTGAGATTATATTTTTGTTCAGTATAATATACAAATGCAACATGTAAAGTGTTGGTCACATGTTTCATGGGTTGAAATAAAAGATCCCAAAAATGTTCCATGTGCACAAAAAGCTTTTTTCTCAAATTTTGTGAGCAAATTTGTTTACATCCCTGGTGAGGACGATGATCATGCATATAAACTGCCCTGGGGCAATGCCCCCATGCACAAAGCGAGGTCCATACAGAAATGGTTTGTCGAGATCGGTGTGGAACAACTTGACTGGCCTGCACTGAGCCTTGACCTCAACCCCATCGAACACCTTTGGGAGGAATTGGAACACCGACTGTGAGCCAGGCCTAATCGCCCAACATCAGTGCCTGTTTTTCAATTGACTGATTTTAAATTGTTGCATTTATAATTTTGTAAATATTACTTTTTAATGTCAATGTTGTGTACATGGAATGGTTGCGACAAATGACATTGGCTTTCTCATGGCAACACTTTCTTCGTCTTTACATATAGGCCTAGCCTACAGTGTTTAATTTGATAATTTTCTTAAAGTCACATGCTCTATCTGCCCAAGATATGCCCATTATTATTATCCTTCTCTATTCTGTCTTTGCAGCCAATTTGTCTTTTTGCCAAGTGGCATCTTTCTGCTCAGACACTCTGCCTGAGGCATCTGTGGTGAAGGTGGTGTAGCCACAGTTATGTTGTTTCGTTTGAGACCCATAGAATGAAGCTGCTTCCTGTGCTGGATACTGGCTGTAAACTGTAATTTGATTGACACCTACAGACAGTCAGGGTTCCCTAGTCGATAACAATGGGAGCGTTAATTTTTTCCTGATGCTCGCTCATGTTACTTGTGCAGTGAGTGTACAGAGAGCAAAATGGTGACTTCATCTACACACATAAATACACCTAAATACATGGGTATTTTTGTGCTTATATTTGCCTCTGAAACCTACAATAAGTAGGCCTGCAGCTTATAAAGAAAATAGTTCATGGCCCATTCCATCACCCATATAAGGTGAAATAGAAACATGAGAGGTATGTGTGATGTGGTTGTGTGCTACTGCATTAGCAGGTGTAATGCTGGATGAGAGAAGTGGGTGCCTGTGCAGTGGTTTCAATATATATTCAATATCATTTGAGTTTGAGATAAGGGCCTAACCCATTGCTATTGCCTACTGAATACAGCTTTCAGTCAGATGTCAACAACAAGGGAGTGAGACTGGTGACTTCCGGCGCCGACAGAGATGGCCGCCTAGCTTCGCGTTCCTAGGAAACTGCAGTATTTTATTGTTATTTATTACATTGGTACCCCAGGTAATCTTAGGTTTTGTTACATACATGCGGGAGGAACTACTGGATATAAGAGCAACGTTAACTCGCCATCATTACGATCAGGAATGCGACTTTCCTGAAGCGGATCCTGTGATTTGCCTACCTCCCAGGACAATGGATCAGATCCCAGCTGGCGAACCAATACAACGACGCCGTAAAAGGGGCAGACGAAGCGGTCTTCTGGTCAGGCTCCGGAGACGGGCACATCGCGCACCGCTCCCGAGCATACTACTCACCAATGTCCAGTCTCTTGACAACAAGGTTGATGAAATCCGAGCAAGGGTAGCATTCCAGAGAGACATAAGAGACTAACGTTCTTTGCTTCATGGAAACATGGCTCACTCGAGACACACTATCAGAGTCGGTACAGCCAGCTGGTTTCTTCGCGCATTGCGCCGACAGAAACAAACATCTTTCTGGTAAGAAGAGGGGCGGGGGGGGGGTATGCCTTATGATTAACGAGACGTGGTGTGATCATAACAACATACAGGAACTCAAGTCCTTCTGTTCACCTGACTTAGAATTCCACACAATCAAATGTCGACCGCATTATCTACCAAGAGAATTCTCTTTTATTATAATTACAGCCGCATATATTCCCCCCCAAGCAGACACATCGATGGCCCTGAACTTTATTTGACTCTATGTAAACTGGAAACCACATATCCTGAGGCTCGATTCATTGTAGCTGGGGATTTTAACAAGGCTAATCTGAAAACAAGACTCCCTAAATTCTATCAGCATATTGATTGTGCTACCAAGGCTGGTGAAACCCTGGATCATTGTTGTTCCAACTTCCGCGATGCATATAAGGCCCTCCCCCGCCCTCATTTCAGAAAATCTGACCATGACTCCATTTTGTTGCTTCCAGCCTATTCCACGCTTCAAGATTTCTTCGATCACGTGGATTGGGATATGTTCTGCATTGCGTCAAACAACATTGACGAATACGCTGATTCGGTGAGCGAGTTCATTAGCAAGTGCATTGGCGATGTCGTACCCACAGCAACTATTAAAACATTCCCCAACCAGAAACCGTGGATTGATGGCAGCATTCGTGCGGAACTGAAAGCGCGAACCACTGCTTTTAACCAGGGCAAGGTGACCGGAAACATGACCGAATAAAAAACAGTGTAGCTATTCCCTCCACAAGGCAATCAAACAAGCTAAGCGTCAGTATAGAGACAAAGTAGAGTCGCAATTCAACGGCATTCGCCTCACAGGCAGGATCCTCGTGGAGTGCAATGAGAGGCTGGTGGTTAGAGCATTGGACTAGTTAACTGTAAAGTTGCAAGAATGGATCGCCTGAGCTGACAAGGTGAAAATCTGTCGTTCAGAACAAGGCAGTTAACCCACCGTTCCTAGGCCGTCATAAGAATGTGTTCTTAACTGACTTGCCTAGTTAAATACAGGTATTTTTTTAAATCGGCGCCCAAAAATACAGATTTCCGTTGTCATGAAAACTTGAAATCGGCCCTAATTAATCGGCCATTCCGATTAATCGGCCGACCTCTAGTCTCGACCCCACCCTGGGTACTGGACTTCCTGACGACCTGCCCCCAGGTGGTGAGGGTCAAGACCCCACAAGAGTGCGTTCTGAGCCCTCTCCTGTACTCCCTGTTCACCCACGACTGCGTGGCCATGCACGCCTCCAACTCAATCATCAAGTTTGCAGCCGACAGTACAGTGGTAGGCTTGATTACCAAAAACGACGAGACGGCCTACAGGGAGGAGGTGAGGGCCCTCGGAGTGTGGTGTCAGGAAAATAACCTCACACTCAATGTCAACAAAACAAAAGGTGATGATCGTGGACTTCAGGAAACAGCAGAGGGAGCAATCCCCATATCCACATTGATGGGACAGTAGTGGAGAGGGTAGTAAGTTTTAAGTTCCTCGGCGTACACATCACGGACAAACTGAATTGGTCCACCCACACACAGCGTGGTGAAGAAGGCGCAGCAGCGCCTCTTCAACCTTAGGAGGCTGAAGAAATTCGGCTTGTCACAAACTTTTACAGATGCACAATCGAGGTCGGGCTGTATCACCGACTGGTACGGCAACTGCTCCGCCCACAAACATAAGGCTCTCCAGAGGGTAGTGAGGTCTGCACAACGCATCACTGGGTGCAAACTACCTGCCCTCCAGGATACCTACACCACCCGATGTCACAGGAAGACCATAAAGATCATCAAGGACAACAACCACCCGAACCACTGCTTGTTCACCCCGCTATCGTCCAGAAGGCGAGGTCAGTACAGGTGCATCAAAGCAGGGACCGAGAGACTGAAAAACAGCTTCTATCTCAAGGCCATCAGACTGTTAAACAGCCACCACTAACATTGAGTGGCTGCTGCCATACATGTAAAAAATGTATGTATCACTAGCCACTTTAAACAATGCCACTTACAGCTGTAATCGCAGGAAAAGGTGGCGCTACAAAGTATTAACTTAAGGGGGCTGAATAATTTTGCACACCCAATTTTTTAGTTTTTGATTTGTTAAAAAAGTTTGAAATATCCAATAAATGTCATTCCACTTCATGATTCTGTCCCACTTGTTGTTGATTCTTCACAAAAAAATACAGTTTTATATCTTTATGTTTGAAGCCTGAAATGTGGCAAAAGGTCGCAAAGTTCAAGGGGGCCGAATACTTTCGCAAGGCACTGTATATCTTTGTGTACATATTCTTCATCCCTTTACACTTGTGTGTATCATGTAGCTGTTGTGAAATTGTTAGGTTAGATTACTCGTTGGTTATTACTGCACTGTCGGAACTAGAAGCATAAGCATTTCGCTACACTCGCATTAACATCTGCTAACCATGTGTATGTGACAAATAAAATTTGATTTGATTTTGATTTGAAAAGGGGAGGGAGGGAGGTGTAGACATCTGGTCCATGTTCAGTAGGGCATAACATTCTTATTGGACAGGTTCAGATATTTCAGTTTAATATGGAAGAACTGGGGGGGGGGTTTCTCCCATTGCGTGTCTAGTATTGAGCATGAACGCTGAATGTTGCTCATTGTATCATTTCAAGTACTGACAAACCCCTGTATTTTAGAAAAAGGAAAATGTACTGCTTGGACTGATCATAAAGCTAAAAAGCATTCTTTGTACATACAATATATAATCTACTGTTACGGCAGAATCATTTGTTTGTTCCATCCATTATTTAATTCTATAGATTAAAAACAGTTCAGTCTGCCTCCCATATGAATGACGTGCTCTATAGTAGTTGCATTGGGAGCAAATTATCCTCACGGGTCTCTCCTATGGGGCTTGTACAGAACTATTGCTGAGCTCCTGGGAAAATGAATCAAGGAAAGATCTGGACCTGTGGGAAATCTATTTTTCCCCCATAGGGCCAGATGATCGAGTCCCACTATGTTATGTTGATCAAGACTCTTCCCCCCTCAAGACGTGTATGTTATGTGTCTCACTGTGTGCACTGAAACGTGATGAGCTTGGGCCATATAGGTTACATGCATAGAGATCCTTTAATTCACATTCAATATGTAATTATATGGCTACATATGCATCAATTTATATAGTATAGGGGTTCTGGAGAAGAAAGCAGTTTGACCAGTTAGAGATGTTGAAATATTCTAGGAACAACTACATACCCAGCAGTTTTCAAACCCCACTGATACTCTGTAATCCAAAGGTTAGCAATGTATAGTTTATGACCTAAGCTATACAAGTAACAAAAAAAATGCTACTCACAGTTTGCTGCACGCATAAAACAAATATTAGCATGGCTCTTGATCCAGGAGGGGATTCTCTGCTGTCACATAGTGAATGCTTGAATTTGTAAAAAGCTAACCACTTAGCTAGATAGTTAACTAGCTACTGAATTAGCAAACCAAATGCACAACTGCAGAGCATATAACACATTTTAGACAGTTAACTTGCAAACATTTAGTTGTGAATTCCATACTCTTAATTAGATCACCTGGCGCATACGGCACAAAAGTGAGTGACAACAAACACCATGTGACTGGGGACTACTATATGCTTCATAATAACGTGACAGGTGAAATGAAGAAAGCAATGTTCTTTATCTCCTAACGTATTGCACAAGTTGACTGCAGGTATTTACTTAAAAAGTAGCTACAAATATTCAAATGTATTAAAACATTTTCAATATATTGTTTCAACCTTATTGACAGTATTGGAAAAACCATCCCGTGGATTTTTCCAAATAACCCGGTATATACGGTATACTGCCAAGCCCAATATGTACCCATTGATTATTGAAGTACTGTATACAACTTATAAATGTCTCATGAGCTAAGTTCAACTGATGTACCCCATCAGAACCTAATGTTTGTAAACAAAGTAAATGCAAAGAAACATTAAATAGCCTTAAAACATGGTTCATTCTCAAATTTGTATATCATGGACAGTCAGTCCTTGCATCCATAGCTCTGTCTATGAATTTGAGAGTGGTTACATTTCTCCATCCCCATCCCTCAACTTTTTACCAAAACAGGGGTGGGGACACCGCTTTGTTATTGTTTCTACTGCTGATTATCACTTTAAAAGCCAGTTGGAGAGCAGTACTTTAGTTCATTAAGGTAGTGAAAGTAGCAGAGGTAATGTAGTGAACGTAGTAAAGATTTTAGGTCGAAAGTAGCAGATAAGTAATGTAGTGAAAGTAGAAAAGAGTTTGTAGTGAAGGTAGCAGACGTAATGTACTGTAGTGAAAGTAGCAGAGTGGTTATGTAGTGAAAGTAGCAGTGTTTATGGGGTGAAAGTAGGTAATGTACTGTAGTGAGAGTAGCAGAAAGGTAATGTAGTGAAAGTAGAAGAGAGGTAATTTACTGTAGCGAAAGTAGCAGAGGTAATGGAGTGAAAGTAGTCATCTGACTAATGTCATTATAGAGCTCTAGACAAGAAATCTTGCAGCTTTGATTTTTTTTATTGGCCAAAAATGTCAATTACTCTTATGTGCTGCAATATAATAATGCATTGCAATTTCAATTTGCTGAAATCTGTCTGGTATCCTTCACATGACTTCACACTATTGAGATGTACCCCAAGTGTCATGCGTCATAATTTATGCACCAGTGATCCGCCAGTCTTCCATCCTGTCTTCTGATTAATCATTATTCTGCAACGTCATTAAACTCCTACCTTAGAGCTGAAGTGATTGTTACACAATGTGAAAAGTGCCGACCCCCAGTGTAACCAACATGGCTTCCTGTAATCAGCCTTTTGAATGATACTTTTAATCCGTGAAAAGGAATAAGTTACTGTTCCCTGGAGTGCCTCAAATAATGCATGAGGGGGAGATAGATAATGCATTCAAAATACATGAGGGGGTGTCGTTTGAATAATGCATAGTATTAATTTGCTACACAAGCGGGAGATGGATAGCGTTTCTATCTAATGGTGGAAATGGCTCTGATTGGAGCAATGGCTCTTAAGCATGCCTGTTGCTTTCTTGAGTTTAAACAGTTATTGGTCTTTTTACCAATTAAGCACCTACTTTTTCAATGATTGCCAAAAGCCATTTTCTACTCCCACAGTCCCACTGCATTGTGATGGGAGAAATATCCATCAGGAGAAAAGATACTCATAGCACTTAAAGTTAGGCAAATGAGATTTGACGGCAACGACAGCATTGTCCTCCAGAGCAACAGGCTAGTCTCTTGGTCCAGTAGATTATTGTCTTGAAAGCTGACTGCTCGTGAACAGGGGACTGAATCCTGGGGTTGGTCTATTTTACTTAAACGTGAGGGTTAAAAAAGGCCGGGGCAAGACAAGTTTGGTGGGTTGATTGGTGCTGGATAAATGAGGTCTGATCCTTGATGGTCCTTCACTGAATTAATGAATTACTGTACCTAATGTACAATATCAAATGATCCATTTTCATTGAAATTCCCCTTTAAGTCATGGTGAAAGGGCATGTTCAGACTTCTTATGAATGCAGACCAATTTTGCTCCTTCGCTCCTTCTAGACTAGCTGGCAGAGCAGCAATCGCCTAGTTACATGGCGGGGGGCTGAGTAATGATGAAATGAATTAAAGCTATCAGCTAATGGAGCCCAGTTTTGAGTCGTACTTAGTAATCAGCCAGGCAACCAGGCAGGCGTACAGGCAGGCAACCAGGCGGGCAACCAGGCAGGCAGGCTCGACCAACTCAGTCTGTTGTACTCTCACAGTTCTGTGTTCCAGCACTTCAGGAGTGTGTGCCATTACGAATGACAGTCTTCGAAATTGTAATATGCCCTAATTAATTGGATTTTGAAAAACTTCTGAATCAACTATCGAGGGTGGATTAAGAAAGAACAGGATTGATAATTAGAAATGGGCAATACATAAAAGACAGACTTCAATGTCAATCATCATAAAGTATGTCAAAAGCAGTTAGTTAGGCCAACATTAAATCAGTTGCCAATGATTGGGGGGGTTCATCATTGGGGGGGATCCATACAGTTACAATATTATTTTGGTATGATATTATATTGATATTTGACCCCAAGTATCGATTTGTGTGTGTGTATATACAGTGGGGCAAACAAGTATTTAGTCAGCCACCAATTGTGCAAGTTCTCCCACTTAAAAAGATGAGAGAGCCCTGTACTTTTCATCATAGGTACACTTCAACTACTACAGACAAAATGCGAGAAAAAAAATCCAGGAAATCACGTTGTAGGATTTTTTATGAATTTATTTGCAAATTATGGCGGAAAATAAGTATTTGGTCACCTACAAGCAAGATTTCTGGCTCTCACAGACCTGTAACTTCTTCTTTAAGAGGCTCCTCTTAAATCCATCCATCCTCTACGGTGCATTCGTCCTGTCCCCTTTGCAGAAAAGCATCCCCAAAGAATGATGTTTCCACCTCCATGCTTCACGGTTGGGATGGTGTTCTTGGGGTTGTACTCATCCTTCTTCTTCCTCCAAACACAGTGAGTGGAGTTTAGACCAAAAAGCTCTATTTTTGTCTCATCAGCCCACATGATCTTCTCCCATTCCTCCTCTGGATCATCCAGATGGTCATTGGAAAACTTCAGATGGGCCTGGACATGCGCTGGCTTGAGCAGGGGGACCTTGCGTGCGCTGCAGGATTTTAATCCATGACGGCGTAGTGTGTTACTAATGCCTTTTCTTTGAGACTGTGGTCCCAGCTCTCTTCTGGTCATTGACCAGGTCCTGCCGTGTAGTTCTGGGCTGATCCCTCACCTTCCTCATGATCATTGATGCCCCACAAGGTGAGATCTTGCATGGAGCCCCAGACCGAGAGTGATTGACCGTCATCTTGAACTTCTTCCATTTTCTAATAATTGCGGCAACAGTTGTTGCCTTCTCACCAAGCTGCTTGCCTATTGTCCTGTAGCCCATCCCAGCCTTGTGCAGGTCTACAATTTTATCCCTGATGTCCTTACACGGCTCTCTCGTGTTGGCCATTGTGGAGAGGTTGGAGTCTGGTTGAGTGTGTGGACAAGTGTCTTTTATACAGGTAACGAGTTCAAACAGGTGCAGTTAATACAGGTAATGAGTGGAGAACAGGAGGGCTTCTTAAAGAAAAACTAACAGGTCTGTGAGAGCCGGAATTCTTACTGGTTGGTAGGTGATCAAATACTTATGTCATGCAATAAATTGCAAATTAATTACTTAAAAAATCATACAATGTGATTTTCTGGATTTTTGTTTTAGATTCCGTCTGTCACAGTTGAAGTGTACCTATTATACAAATTACAGACCTCTACATGCTTTGTAAGTAGGAAAACCTGCAAAATCGGCAGTGTATCAAATACTTGTATCAAAGCTGTTTACAAGGGCGCATCGATTTTAAAGCATTGGACTGGTGTAAGTTTTGGCTGGAGGGAGTTTCCACCACGGTGGGAAGTGTTCCAAGTGCACACTTGAGGAGAAGGGTTGAGAACCTGGACGCTGCCCAAGAGATCTGGCAGTCTTAGGTAGCACACCTGATATATAGATGCCTGTAAGATTACAACTATCCATCAATCACTGTACAGTTGCACTGATGAGTACACACATGCATGAACGCTAGTACACACACACAGACTGTTCCCAGGAAGGAGCATACCTTCCCACTCTGTAAAGTTATGAGGAGCCAGTGTACAACAGCTCAACATGACAGACAGGAGGCCGGAGCGAAGGAGCCGGTGTTCAACAGTTCAACATGACAGACAGGAGCCTGGGGTGGAGGAGCCTGTGTACAACAGCTCAACATGACAGACAGGAGCCTGGGGTGGAGGAGCCTGTGTACAACAGCTCAACATGACAGACACGAGGCCGGAGCGAAGGAGCCTGTGTTCAACAGTTCAACATGACAGACAGGAGTCTGGGGTGGAGGAGCCTGTGTACAACAGCTCAACATGACAGACAGGATCCTGGGGTGGAGGAGCCTGTGTACAACAGCTCAACATGACAGACAGGAGGCCGGAGCGAAGGAGCCTGTGAACTGTTGAACAACATGACAGACAGGAGGCTGGGGCGGAGGAGCCTGTGTACAACAGCTCAACATGACAGACAGGAAGCTGCATGTAGACAGACTGTCACTTTAAGCCCAGGGCTAGAGTTGCACAGCAGGTGCTTAGAAGTGGCCCAGCCGGGGGCCTCTGGTAACCCTATCTGAGGCACTGGCTGGGGTTTGACGCACACCCACACAGATGAGTGTTGACTGTGCAGGGATGGAGGCTACTGAACTGAAGGTGTGGGGTAGGAATAGTTTGTCTGACTGGCTTGTCAATTGTTTCAGTCAGTGTCCATGATAGCTGTCTGGATTAAAGCTGAATGAGCAGAGGTAGTGAAAGAGAAGGCTAATTTTGCGAGCCATATTGGGAATCTTGCTCTGCTTTCTTGTATCATATGAATGTCTGTCGAGAGAGACTACTGAAAGAGGAGTCTATGAATGTCTGTCGAGAGACTACTGAAAGAGGAGTCTAAGGTTGCTTCCCAGTTCGCCCACACTTCTCCCAAAGTGTGCACTTGCACACTTCCTGTCATTGATTTTAAAGCATTAGACTGGTGTAAGTATAGGCTGGAGGGAGTTTCCACCACGACGGGAAGTGTTCAAGTGCACACTTCAGGAGAGGGGTTGAGAACATGGACGCTACCCAATAGATCTGTGCAGTCTTAGGTAGCACACCTGGTATATAGAATTAAGCCTGATAATGAATTACCTTTTTCTATTCTTTCATTCATTACAGTGTGACATAGAGGTGCGTTAGAGGTCTGATTACAGATGATGTCACCTTAGGGAAATCATTGCCCCGTCTGTGGGATCTCCCCCACCCCTGCTTGCACAGCACATTAATCTCTCTTTAGACATGATGCTTCTCTGGGATTTTAATTAACATGATTTCCTATTTTCTGATAGTGTGAAAATGCTGAGTTAGTGAATCCACTTCATATTTTGGTGACTAATTTGCAATTGACTATCAGGGTGGTGTACCTACTTTGTACTGTACAGCTGTTAAGCCATGTCAAAATGTGTTTTCATAGAATTCCATGTTTCTGCTTTCCTCAAATGAAGGGTATTGTTGTGGGTGACTGTAATTAGTCAATAATTAAGATGCTCCCCATTAAGCCGGGAAAGTGAGCATTTGATAGGATTATGTGTAGGCGGCAGGCAGCAGCAACACACAATAACTGCTAGGTAGATGCTACCAAATGTTTGCGTTGATCATTTTTGTCATTTCAAAGTGCTAATTTGTGTATTTTACACCGGCAGTTGGTTTTCAGTTTGATAAATTGCTGAAAGCACTCTTACATTATTTTGAAGGGAGACATTTTACTGTCTTAAGTTATTTTCCTATTGACATCAAAGTGTGTTTACTATTTGAATAAATTGTCAAATAGATTTATTCACACATTTAGTTGTGAGCACCAATATGTTTTGTTGCATGTGATGAGAGGTGTTATGTTTCCCTTGACACCTGCCCAGATGTGTGACAAACATCTTTCCTCCAAAAGAGATTTCCTTGCACAAAATGTCATGAAAATACACTAATTTCAAAGGCACTTTTGTTCCATTTTCACACAGAATTAATCTAAAACACAGGAGGACCTTATTCAGTGATACAACTGTACCTGTGACTTATTTGACTCAATCCTCTTCGCCCCTTTTGGGATCATAGGGTGTCCACCATTGCACCCGTCCTCACTCTTTTCCATGCAAGGTCTTTTGTACCTGTGGGTTTGTTGTAGCTAACTGTTCTCCTCTTTTTTCTTCTCCAGCTGTCCCGTTCCCACCAAGTCACCGGCTCACAGCCAAGGAGGTGTTTGACAGTGATGGGAAGCCCAAAGTGGACGTGCTCAAAGGCCACCTGACCAAGGAGGGCCGCGTGGAGGAGAGCGTAGCCCTCAGACTCATCGGAGAGGGAGCGGCCATCTTGAGGGCTGAGAAGAACCTGCTGGACATAGAGGCACCCGTGACAGGTTAGTGAGTAAAGCGCACACATGGATATACAGTAGACACGTGCGCACGCACGCACGCACACACACATACCCCCCCCTACTGCCTGCTCACGTGTTATTCTAAAAGTATGACATAATTTTCTTCATAATGTACTTTACACAGTTCTTATGAATTCCAATTTGTTTGTAGCTAATGTTAGCTAGGTTATCTAGGTGGCTAACATTAGGGTTAAGGGTTAAGGTTAGGTTACATGCTAGCTAAGTATTTAAATGTTTAGGGTTAGCGTTAGCTAACATGCTAGCTAAGTATTTAAATGTTTAGGGTTAGTGTTAGCTAACATGCTAGCTTAGTAGTTAAAAAGTAGTAAGTAGTTGCTAAAATGCTAAAGTTGTCCATGATGTGATTCAAACATGCAACGTTTGTGTTACTAGACCTTTGCGTTACACGCCCAACCATCCCCCCGGCCAACATCCCTCCTATCATTTCTGTCTTAAGTAACCTCAGTCTGTATCTGTGATTGAAGTGCACTGTATACAATTACTTTTTTGTGTGCCTGTGTCACGGATTCCCCCGGTACTGCTGCTCAGTACCTGTGGGTCTACGTCACCCCTCTAGGCATCACTGAACTGTCTCATTACTCACACCTGATTCCAATTCCCCTGATTAATTATTGTATATAAGTGCCCTCTGTTCACCATTGTCTTGTCTGTTATTGTTCCCATGTCCGTTGGTCAGTGAGTACCTGTGCTTTGTCATTTCGGCTTTCGTGCTGCGTGTATTGTTATTGTTATTATGGGTCTCGTCCCGTGTATTGTTGTGCATTTGTTATTACGGGTCTCGCCCCATGTATTGTTATTACGGGTAGGGTTGCAAAGGGTCGGAAACTTTTTGGTAAATTTCCGGAATTTTTCCAGAAATTTTCCATGGGAGGTTGAGCCCTGGAATTTGGGGAATTTTGCTTAAATTCATTCAAAGTTAGCTTATAACAGTGAACCTTTTTTGTGGGATACACAAGTCAATTTTGGTTAAACTATCCCCAATTCAATGGAATTCAAACCCTCTGCATGCACAGTGTGTTCTTTCATCACATGTGCAGTGTACTCTTCCATCACATATACAGCTGATTCCCAAGATCTTGCACACTAATGAGATGCAGTTGTGCCTACACTGTCTGAGCCAAGGACTACATGCTTTCTGGTAGGTTTAATTTTAATTGTGGGTGACTATATATTAATGACACATGATTTTTTGTTAACTGGTAAATTAGTAGCCTACAGGAAAGTGTGTTTAAATCATTTCTAACTTGTTAACAATTTCTGCTAGTTAGTTTTTGCTATCTTGTGGGTTTTAGCTTGCTTGAGCCTGCTAACTGAGGAGTGTTAATTCACCCGTTTCCATACATGTTTCATTTTAAAACATTTATCTTACAAAGGAGTTGTTTAATCTAACTGGTTAACTATTTATCTGTACATGGAATTGTATTTGTTATTTTTACTCTTTTTTTCTAATCTTTACAGGAAAATGCCATGGACACTATCTGATGTGTGGAGACATTTCACTGCAGCGAATGTAGAAAGAAAAGTTGTGTACATTTGCAAATACTGTGCCAAATCATATGTGAAGAATTCAACAAAGATGCAGAATAATTTGGCCAAGTGTATAAAGTTCTCTCAGCGCTCACAACAAGCAACTTCTGACACAAGTCCCTCTACTTCTATTTGAGGTGAAAATGATGAAGCAGACACCTTATCGATATCAACAGCCCTTTATCTACTCATTTGCTGGATGTAAGAGAATAAATCCATACTGCCCTGCCCACTTCACTGTTGCTCCAAGCAGAGGAAACTGCAGTTCTGAAATACATCAAAAAGCGTGAAGACTTCGGCCTGAAGCCCATACTCACCGCAGCGTACATGTTGGACCCCAAGTACGCTGGCAAGAGCATCCTGTCTAGTGCAGAGATCAACAAGGCCTATGGTGTCATCACTACCGTGTCTCACCACCTTGGCCTGGATGAGGGCAAGGTTCTTAGCAGTCTGGTGAAGTACACTTCCAAGCAAAGGCTTCTGGATGGAGATACAATATGGCAAATCCCACCAACATCAGTCGCCTCAGAGCGCCACTGGTCCTTGTTTGGGAACACACACACCAAAGCACACAACAGGCTGACCAATACAAGGGTTGAAAAATTGGTGGCCATCCGGGCAAATCTGAGGCTTTTTGAGCCTGACAACGAGCCATCCTCAACTAGGTTGGAAAGTGACAGTGAAGATGAGGTCTCAGAGTCTGATGTTCAAGAGGTGGACAATGAGGAGTTCCAGGGAGAAGACATGGAAGCCTGAGAGGAAGACAACCAAAGCTTTAGTTTCTAGACTATCATTTTACAGATGAATGCTGAAAATGTTTTTGAAAGATGCGATGGATCATTCAATATTCCCTTTTGTTGTTCAGTGAAATCATCCCATGTGAAGAGTCAACTCATTTAATTAAAGTTCAATTCATAACCAAATAGTTAAACATTTCTATTATGATTTAATAATAAGGTAAAGTGTTTATGTTTCTGATTCCATATGATAGGGTAAATATATAATGCAGAAAACTACATTTAAATGGTACTAATATTAATTTGCATATATTCCCGTTAATTCCATGTATTACGGTTAATTCCCATATATTCACGTTAATTCCCATGGAAGGTTTCCACCTCTGAATATTCCCCAAAATGTACAACGCTAATTATGGGTCTCATCCCATGTATTTATTAGAGGTTTAACCAAACTCTTTTGTTTGGGTTACATCTAGAGGTCGACCGATTATGATTTTTCGCCGCCGATGCCGATTATTGGAGGACCAAAAAAGCCGATGCCGATTAATCGGCCGATTAGGAGGGGGGGGGGGGGGTTTAATAATGACAATTACAACAATACTAAATGAACACTTATTTTAACTTAATATAATACATCAATAAAATCCAAACATGTTCAATTTGGTTTAAATAATGCAAAAACAAAGTGTTGGAGAAGAAAGTAGAAGTGCAATATGTGCTATGTAAGAAAGCTAATGTTTCAGTTCCTTGCTCAGAACATGAGAACATATGAAAGCTGGTGGTTCCTTTTAACATGAGTCTTCAATATTCCCAGGTAAGAAGTTTTAGTGTAACAGTATAGTGTAACAGTATAGCTTCATTCCCTCTAGTTAGTGCGCGCTAACTAGCTAGCCATTTCACTTCGGTTACACCAGCCTCATCTCGGGAGTTGATAGGCTTGAAGTCATAAACAGTGCAATGCTTGACGCACAACGAAGAGCTGCTGGCGGCAAAACGCACGAAAGTGCTGTTTGAATGAATGTTTACGCGCCTGCTTCTGCCTACCACCGCTCAGTCAGATGCTTGTATGCTCAGTCAGATTATATGCAACGCAGGACACGCTAGATAATATCTAGTAATATCATCAACCATGTGTAGTTAACTAGTGATTATGATTGTTTTTATAAGATAAGTTTAATGCTAGCTAGCAACTTACCTTGGCTTACTGCATTCGCGTAACAGGCAGTCTCCTTGTGGAGTGCAACAAGAGAGAGGCAGGTCGTTATTGCGTTGGACTAGTTAACTGAGGTTGCAAGATTGGATCCCCCGAGCCGACAAGGTGAAAATCTGTCGTTCTGCCAATGAACAAGGCAGTTAACCCACCGTTCCTAGGCTGTCATTGAAAATAAGGTGTTCTTAACTGACTTGCCTAGTTAAATAAAAAGGTGTTATTTATTTAAAAATATATATTATAATAATCAGCGCCCAAAAATACAGATTTCCGATTGTTATGAAAACTTGAAATCGGCCCCAATTAATCAGCCATTCCGATTAATCGGTCGACCTCTAGTTACATCCCTGTGTTTTTGTATACCTGTTTGTTTTGGGCTTCGTCCCTGTGCCTTTCATGGCATGTTGTATTTTTGTTTGGAGTATTAAAACCACCTATTACGTATTCCTGCGCCTTTCTTCAATCCTTTATACAACGTGACAGCCTGCAATAAGTAATTTGTGTCTTTCACAATAATCTGTGATACTGGGTTGTGTGGTCGCTGAATTTTACAGTACCCAAAGTCATACTGTGATGTTACAGTATCATGGTGAAAATAACGGTGTAGCCTAAATACTGCAATGCCGGTTTGATTGGATGTTATCCCTCCCTCTCTCTGGGGAGCCCTTACCCAACCTTCTACCTTTTCCCACATCCCCTGAGTACGTCAGATACCGCCGGGCTTTCAGGGACGTGCGTGGGCTCTGCTGCCGAACACCAGAACACTATAACAAGCACAGGGCCAAGAGTCAATTCAACTCGTTCAGTCTGACCAACCAAGGCGTCACTATGTGTTCAAATGCCCTTCTGGTACATACAGACTTGAAAAGGTCAATTACTCTGACACACACATACACACACACGATCAACGTTTTGGCCCTCTTGAGGAAAATTAATGGAGGCATATTGTGTGAGCCATTGAAATGTATTGAACTTCAATATGATTCCGAAACATTTGTTAGGAGATACACTAAACCTTAGTTGATTTTTAAGTTGGTTATTTTTGTTGAATCATTTAATTTTTACATGACCTGTCCTTTTTGGATGATTTCTAACACTGATAAGGACTGGTCAGGAGATGTGCTGATCCATATGTATAGATGCAAACCTATTCTCTTTCACTCCCTTAAGTCAAGTGTCTCAGTAATACCCCAATTAGACTTCTTAATGAGGTTCTTTGATATTGATTTAATAAGAGGCAGAGGGCCAGTCCTAGGAACTAATGGCAATAGAGCATTTCCAGGAAGAGTCCAAAGATAAATGGCCTTCATCCATCTCCTTTATATGTTTTGTTTTAGACTCTATTGTGCTAACATCGTACAACCATCTGGAAGTCTCGCGAGCTTACATTCACCAGTAATCAGTCTGGTACTTACAAGGCTACTATTGTGCAGACTTCAAGAAAACACATCAGATATTCTCTTTCTCTCTAGTCCCCACACCAGAAGTCATTATTCTACCATTTGGCCCTGGCTAATGGAAATGTGACTGACTGGGTTTGAATCCGGGTCTCCGGTGCACAGCAAAGATGTGTTAGCCCCTTAAGCTAAAGCCAAGGCATTAGCTTGGGTACAGCTGACAGGCTGGTAGACGCAGCTACTTAAATGAGACTCAAACACATGATCTTACATTGCCATCCCAGCAAACCGGGAACATTCCCAGAACATAAGATAGGGTTTTTATAGAACATTAGAATAACATTCCAAAAACATTGTGCACAACATCGCGGATATTGATGCACAACATCACTATCCGCGCTACAGAGGACAGTGCGTACAGCCATGTACATCACTGGGGCCGAGCTCCCTGCCATCCAGGACCTCTGTACCAGGCGGTGTCAGAGGAAGGACCGTAAAAATTGTCAAAGACTCCAGCCACCCAAGTCATAGACTGTTCCCTCTGTTTCCACGCGGCAATCGGTACTGGAGCGCCAAGTCTGGTACCAAAAGGCTCCTGAACAGCTTCTTTCTACTCCCAAGCCATAAGACTTCTGAACATTTCATCAAATGGCCACCCTGACTATTTGCATTGACCCCTTTTATTTGCACTGACTCTCTTGCACCAGCTCTATGCACACACACTACACTGACTCTCCCAACATACACACTTCATACACACACCTAACACACACACACATGGATATTGACACCACTCACAGAAACACACATTTACTCTTCATATGCTGCTGCTACTCTGTTTATCTATCCTGATTGCCTAGTCACTTTTACCCATACCTACATGTACATATTACCTCAACTACCTCGTAACCCTGCACATTGACTTGTATATAGCCTTATTATTGTTATTTTGTGTTACTATTTTATATTTCTGCATTGTTGGGAAAGGGCTCGTAAGTAAGCATTTCACAGTAAAGTCTACAACTCTTGTATTCGGTGCAAGTGACAAATGTAACTAATTTAATTAGACTCAAACCGATTTTCTTGCATATAACAAACCCATAATATCATGTGACTCAAACCCATTGCCTTATTAAGGTGATGATGGAAGATGGCAAGGTGCTACAGATGTAAGATCTTAATTTGACCACTTTTTAGTTGCTGAAAACTTTCCTGCACAACAGGAAGTGCAAACTTGTAGTGTATTGGAGGTTTAAAAAGGTATCTAAAGTTTGTAATTTCCAGTTAAATCAGACTTGATTTGCCCTGAAAATGTATCAACCCCTATAAAAAGTCCACTCATTATAATTCACATTTCCTGTTGCTGTAGGATTATTTTCCTGCTGAAGCAAACTGGTTCAAATTAAGATCCTACATCTGTAGACGTGGTGCTGCTGTCCCTCTGTGGCTGAGTGTTGCACAATGTACTGTAAAAAATGTCTCCACTGTCTCTGCCACGATCGCAAATCATAGTGTCATGCGAGGTTTTCACTTATTAGATAATAAGGGAGCGAAGGGCAATGACTGCTATGTGTTAGGTGTTGTGTTATAACAAAATGGTGTCTGTTTTGGTGTACATCTCATTAAAGTGGAACTGACAGTGTTTTAACTACATTCCAGATATGAAACAGACAATCATATCAGTCAAAAACATAAATTCCCAGTTTATGCTTCAAAACCAACTTTAAGAGGTTTTAAAAATGGGTTATATTTTACTCAAAATTCCATGAATTACAGTAAGGCATTGTTGGCAGAATAGATGGATGCAGTTCAATGCATGATTCATATAACTCACCATTTGTAAAAACAAATAATAAAAAAATCACCTTTATTTAACTAGGCAAGTCAGTTAAAACATGTTGGGGCTAGGGGCATAAGGAGTTCCCTAAAGGGAACAACCCCTCCCATTCAGCTGAAAAAAATAGAAATGTTTAACTTTCACACATTAATAAGTCCAATACAGCAAATGAAAGATAAACATCTTGTTAATCTACCCATCATGTCCGATTTTTAAAACGTTTTACAGCGAAAACACAACATATATTTATGTTAGATGACCACCAAATTCAAAAACACACACAGCGATTTTTCAGTCACAAAAGCATAAATATAGATCAAATGAATCACTAACCTTTGATTATCTCCATCAGATGACACTCATAGGACATCATGTTATACATAATGTGCATATATATATTTTTAAAATCTCAGTTTACATTGGCGCGTTACGTGCAGTAATGTTTTGATTCCAAAATGTCCTGTGAATTTGCAGAAATACTCACAATGAACATTGATAAAAGATGCAAGTGTTATTCACAGAATTAAAGATAAACGTATCCTCTATGAAACCACTGTGTCAGATTTAAAAAAAACTTTACGCAAAAAGAATAATCTGAGAACGGCGCTCAGAACCCAAAGAAATAGCCGCCATTTTGGCGTCAACAGAAGCTACAAAAAACACTATAAATATTCACTTACCTTTGACTATCTTCATCAGAAGGCAGTGCAAGGAGTCCTAGTTCCACAATAAATCATTGTTTTGTTCCATAATGTCCATTACTAGTGTCCAATTAGCTGCATTTGTTACCACTTTTAGCTCACGTGCCCAAAAGCTGACGAAAACTTCAAAAATATATATTCCAAGTCGAATAAACTGGTCAAACTAAGTAGAGAATCAATCTTCAGGATGTTATTTTCATATATATCCAATAACGTTCCAACCGGCGCATACGTTTTCATCTGCAGCCAACGATGGTGATATCAACAGACAAATGCGCAACAGGGAAATTGCATTCTGCCAGGACAGTGACGCATTCCCCTCCCATTCAGTCAAAGTTCAGATCCATATCTGGTTTGGAAGTGAAGAGGTGATGACTTAAAATTAGACCCGTATTCAGAATTTCAGAATTTCACTTCCTGTTTGGAATATTGCATGCCCTATGAGTTCTGTTATACTCACAGACATAATTCAAACAGTTTTAGAAACTTCAGAGTGTTTTCTATCCAATAGTAATAATAATATGCATATATTAGCAATCTAGGACAGAGTAGGATGCAGTTCACTATGGGCACGCAATTCATCCAAAGTGAAAATACTGTCCCCTATCCCCAACAAGTTTTAAGAACAAATTCTTATTTTCAATGATGGCCTAGGAACAGTGGGTTAACTGCCGTTAACATATTTTTACCTTGTCAGCTTGGGGATTCGATTTTTTAACCAAAATATATTGCTGTCAGGTTGTAAATCTCAGCTGGCCTGGTACATTGTTTGCCGCCACAACCATTCAGAATGCACAGTTTCAAAACGGACGACTACAACTAAGGCTGGGAATGTCAATACAATCAAACTAGCATGGGCAATGATCACAAGTCACTCATAATGTGGCTAATAGGCTGGCGCACATGTGTCAAACACAAGGCCCATGGGCCGAATAGGACACCAAAGTAAGTATAAATGAGTCAACATTTGAGTCAGCTACTTTAATGAAGTACAGCCAGATGCGCTCACATTGTTAAATTCAACTTCGATTGTGCTGCTTTCGTGTGTCCCGGTAACAGCGGAGAGAAAGTGTACAGACACATGCCACAGTCTGAGCTAGGCTACTAAAATGTTGCAGTCGGTTTTTAAAGCTTGACTATTTATAACCAAAAAAACTAAACCTGCAACAAACACCATGTAAAACAGAAACATCTAGGCCTATTTCAGCAACAATTGAGCAGTAAAGGATTTAGAACACCTTCTCATTCAAGTATTTTTTGTTTGTTACTATTTTCTACATTGAAGAATAATAGTGAAGACATCAAAACTGATAGCACATATGGAATCATGTAGTAAGCAAAAAAGTGTTAAACAAATCCAAATATATTTTATATTTGAGATTCTTCAAATAGCCACCCCTTTGCCTTGATGACAGCTTTGCACACTCTTGGCATTCTCTCAACCAGCTTCACCTGGAATGCTTTTCCAACAGTCTTGAAAGAGTTCCCACATATTCTGAGCACTTGTTGGCTGCTTTTCCATCACTCTGTGGTCTGACTCATCCCAAACCATCTCAATTTGGTTGAGGTCGGGGGATTGTGGAGGCCAGGTCATCTGATGCAGCACTCCATCACTCTCCTTGGTAAAATAGCCCTTACACAGCCTGTGTTGGGTCATTGTCCTGTTGAAAAACAGTGATAGTCCCACTAAGCCCAAACCAGATGGGATGGCATATCACTGCAGGATGCTGTGGTAGCCATGCTGGTTAAGTGCGCCTTGAATTCTAAATAAATCATAGACAGTGTCACAAGAAAAGCACTCCCACACCATCAAACCTCCTCCTCCATGCTTCAAGGTGGGAACTACACATGCGGAGATCATCCGTTCACCCACACAGCGTCTCACAAAGCCACGGCGGTTGGAACCTAAAATCTCCAATTTGAAATCCAGACCAAAGGACAAATTTATACCGGTCTAATGTCCATTGCTCGTGTTTCTTGGCCCAAGCAAGTCTCTTCTTATTATTGGTGTCCTTTATGAGCAGTTTCATTGCAGAAATTCGACCATGAAAGCCTGATTCACATAGTCTCCTCTGAACAGTTGATGTTGAGATATATCTGTTACTTGAACTCTGAAGCATTTATTTGGGCTGCAATTTCTGAGGCTGGTACCTCTAATGAACTTATCCTCTGCAGCAGAGGTAAGTCTGGGTCTTCCTTTCCTGTGATGGTCCTCATGAGAGCCAGGTTCATCATAGAGCTCAATGTTTTTTGCGACTGCACTTGAAGAAACATTCAAAGTTCTTGAACTGTTCCGTATTGACTGACCTTCATGTCTTAAAGTAATGATGGACAGTCATTTCTCTGTGCTTATTTGAGCTGTTCTTGCCTATTTACCAAATAGGGCCATCTTCTGTATACCCCCCACCTTGTCACACCACAACTGTTTGGCTCAAATGCATTAAGATGGAAAGAAATTCCACAAATTAACTTTTAACAAGGCACACCTGTTAATTGCAATATATTCTAGGTGACTACCTCATGAAGCTGGTTGAGAGAATGCCTAGTGTGCAAAGCTGTCATCAAGGCAAAGGGTGGCAAATTTAAAGAATCTCAAATATAAAATATATTTTGATTTGTTTAACACTTTTGGTTACTACATGATTCCATATGAGTTATTTCATAGTTTTGGTGTCTTCACAATTATTCTACAATGTATAATAATACAAATAAATAAAAAACCTTGAATGAGATTATGCACCTCTGCAAGCATGGTAGCAAAGGTTGGACAAATATTATTTCTCTCTTTTTTAATATATTAAAAATTATATATACAGCATCCTATGTACATAAGTGGACATTATAAAGGGCCGTATTTTCTTAATAAAACAATAGCCAGTTTGGGTAGCAGTTGCACATTTTTTTTTTAAGATGGTCCGTGTGCTGTTTGAGTTTGACAGCCCTGGGCTAGCGTATCTACACTGAACAAAAATATAAAGTAGCATGTAAAGTGTTGGTCCCATGTTTCAAGAGCTGAAATAAAAGATCCCAGAAATGTTCCATGCGAACAAAAAGCTTATTTCTCTTAAATTTTGTGCACACATTTGTTTACATCCTTATTAGTGAACATTTCTCATTTGCCAAGATAATCCATCCACCTGACAGTTGTGGCATATAAAGAAGCTGATTAAACAGCATGCTCGTTACACAGGTGCACCTTGTGCCGGGGACAATAAAAGGCCACTCAAATTTGCACATCAAATTTTGTCACATAACACAATGCCACAGATGTCAAGTTTTGAGAGAGTGTGCAATTGGCATGCTGACTGCAGCAATATTCACCAGAGCTGTTGCCAGATAACTGAATGTTAATTTCTCTAACATAAACAGCCTCCAACGTCGTTTTAGAGAATTTGGCTGAATGTCCAACCTGCAGTACGTCAAACCTGCCACACAAACACAACCGTATGGCGTTATGTGGGCGAGCGGTTTTCTGATGTCAACGATGTGAACAGAGTGCCCCATGGTGGCAGTGTGGTTATGGTATGGGCAGGCATAAGCTATGGACAACGAACACAATTGCATTTTATCGATGGCAATTTGAGATACCGTGGCGAGATCCGGCCCATTGTTGTGCTGTTCATCCGTAGCAATCACCTCATTGTTCATCATGATAATGTACGGCCCAATGTCGCAAGGATCTGTACACAATTCCTAGAAGCTGAAAAATGTCCCTGTTCTTCCATGGCCTGCATACTCACCAGACATTGATCATGTTTGGGATGGTAGAATTGACGTGTACAACAGCGTGTTCCAGTTCCCGCCAATATCCAGCAACTTCACACAACCATTGAAGAGGAGTGTGAAAACATTCCACAGGCCACAATCAACAGCCTGACCAACTCTATGCGAAGGAGATGCTTTGCCCTGCAGGAATCGAATAGTGATCACATCAGACTATTTAAGGTATCTGTATTCCCAGACATGTGAATTCCATAGATTAGGGCCTAATTAATTTATTTCAATTGACTGATTTCCTTATGAGCTGTAACTCAGTAAAATCTTCGAAAATGTTGCGTTTACATTTTTGTTCGGTATATTTATGTTACTATTTATTTAGCAAACAGTTAGCATATCTCTTAGTTGTCAATCAAATGTGTTGGGCGTGCAGGCAAGTTCCCATTCAATTGTCAAAACGAGGGTTGGGACAAACATGCATTGGCAGGCAAGCTGCAGAAGGACGTGCAGGCTACGATTCCCCATTGTTTATCGGTGAAATGTTGACTGCCAACTAGTTGAAAAAGTTTGAGAGGGTTTATCTAATGTTCCCTCATTAGATTTTAGCTAATCCCGCTCTGGCTAGCATTAGTTGTTGATGATGTGCATTGGCAACTGAGGGGAAGAGAGCCTACCTTTTTCATGGTTGTTTGATCAATAGGATTGTGAAGTTCCCAAATGTAAGTGGACTCCCGTGGTATTTACATATTTGCAGAAATCCATTTACTGTGTATTTTTTTGGGCGAATGCGTTCTCATGCTCTAAAGTCGCGCTGCTGCCTGTAAACACACAGTCCAGTTAAAAGTGAATGATGGCAGGCCCATGTGTGGCTTATGTGCGTATAGGCCAACTATAGCTCTGATTTGCTCTGGCGTACCGGTCTGCGCAGACTCCAGTCCTAGACAGGACAGATGTTTTTATTTGGTTTTATTTACTGCAGTGTCTATTCATTGACCTAACGCACTGAAGCTTTCCAGCTGTTGCTATAGAATTTTCACAAATGCCTTACTATACGTCATTCCCAAACATTCTATGAAGGTGTCATATTTTGTCAGTTCCACTTTAAATCACAGTGGTAGCAGACCAGTTGAGAACGTTATGTTTGTCATACCACACAAGTTGGTGTCATCATGTCATTGTGGTTGTTCCATTTTAATTATGTCATTCTATGATTGTGTTTTTTTGATTGTGCTCATAGAATATGCTTGATAGCTCCATAATGCTGTATGTGTGGTCCCTATCTCATTCTCTGCGGATAGCATGCAAGCCATACCTCTCATTCGATAGTAAAGAAAAAAGCCTGGAGCTGCAATTCATCATTGTTATCTTCCAGAGAAATCAGTTGTATGTGATTGGTTGTGAAGTAGAATGGCGAGTAGGAAAAAAGGCTTGGTGGTGTGTTGGTTGTGAATCAGCCTGTAGAGCCAGGGGGTAGGAGTTAACACGAGACACTCCTACACCCACCCCTCTCCTACTCAACAGTCCTGTTCTACGGCAATGATACACACACACTCGCACACGCACAAGTGTACACACACACACACACACACACACACACACACACACACACACACACACACACACTGAGTGCCTCACAAGGCCAGATTTTCTGTTGAAAAGAAGCCATTGTTTCTCACTCACTCACTCATTCATTCTGCACCTCATTCTCTCATCTCTTCTGTCTATGTGATGTGTCTTGGGCGACTCTCACACACTTCCTGATTGTGTCCATCAGGCCCAAACTGCTCCCGACACAGCTCACTGCTGTACCATTCAGAACAACCTGTAGCTACGTTTTGCTTTTCCAGAAACACACTGCACTAATGACTTAACTTTACAACCAACGAGAGAAAAGAGCCTTCATCTACCAGACCTTCACATCCCGGTCTGTCACATACAACATATGAATACTGAACAGATTTGCAAGCTGCACTCCTATATGCACTACTATTTCACTCCGGGCTTGAACTCGGCAGATCTCACCAACTCAATGAGCTTGCCTCTGGAGTGGCCTGTGTAGGTTATCGAGCAGAGCTGGCTTGTGTAAGTCAGCCACCCACACATACTAGCTGCTGCCGCCTGACTGGCGATATGGTTTTGATCAGTCTCGCACAGTAGCGCGGGGCGATGGATGGCGAGAACAAAATCTATCTCACTTGAGATAATGTACTCCCACCTGCTCATCTTATGTGGGCCTTGTCGTGACTGGGGATTGCCTGTGTCCGTGCATGCGTCTGTATGTGCTTGCCTGCATGTGTGTGCTGTGTTATAACAAAGCCCAGAGGAAAGCATTGTATCTGATATGAATACGGCCTTACTGCCTACTATCCAGTGTGTCTAGTGTGCACAGCTGATTAGAACTCACCATGGCCTGGCTTGGCTGGCCATACATCATATCGTCTTCTTGACCCCTAGGTCGCTCTATTCCAGTGTGACCCCACGGCCACTTCTGTCACCATGGCGTTATCACAGAGAAACACAAAGGTGGGTTTTGTCCAGATCCACCCACACACAGAGCGAGAGAGAGCACATCCCTAGGGCTGGAGCGTTTAGTGTAACCGTTTGTTGCTTCATCATGTTCCTTGTGTTCTTGGATTGCTTGTTATTCTCATGTTATGTCTTGTAACAGTGTGATGTTGAATAAGACATTTGAATAGAATGTATCCCAGCTTTTTTGATAGAACAATATTTTCTGCAACTAGGTCTCAAAGTCTCATGTCAGAATTAGATGTTCATCCATCTTTCTCAAACATCAAATTTGGATGTTCTTCGAAATGGCAAAAGTGTTTAAGGTAGAGGTCGACCGATTTATGATTTTTCAACGCCGATACCGATTATTGGCGGGCCAAAAAAGCCAATGCCGATTAATCGGCCGATTTTTTAAATATATATTTGTAATAATGACAATTACAACAATACTGAATTAACACTTATTTTAACTTAATATAATACATCAATAAAATCTATTTAGCCTCAAGTAAATAATGAAACATGTTCAATTTGGTTTAAATAATGCAAAAACAAAGTGTTGGAGAAGAAATTAAAAGTGCAATATATGCTATGTAAGAAAGCTAACGTTTCAGTTCCTTGCTCAGAACATGAGAACATATGAAAGTAGATGGTTCCTTTTAACATGAGTCTTCAATATTCCCAGGTAAGAAGTTTTAGGTTGTAGTTATTATATTGGATGTTCTTATAGACACTTTAATATTGCCAGTGTAAACACTATAGCTTCTGTCCCTCTAGTTAGCGCGTGCTAACTAGCTAGCCATTTTACTTCGGTTACACCAGCCTCATCTCGGGAGTTGATAGGCTTGAAGTCATAAACAGTGCAATGCTTGACGCACAACGAAGAGCTGCTGGCAAAACGCACGAAAGTGCTGTTTGAATGAATGTTTACGCGCCTGCTTCTGCCTACCACCGCTCAGTCAGATGCTTGTATGCTCAGTCAGATTATATGCAACGCAGGACACGCTAGATAATATCTAGTAATATCATCAACCATGTGTAGTTAACTAGTGATTATGATTGATTGTTTTTTATAAGATAAGTTTAATGCTAGCTAGCAACTTACCTTGGTTTACTGCATTCGCGTAACAGGCAATCTCCTTGTGGAGTGCAACAAGAGAGAGGCAGGTCGTTATTGCGTTGGACTCGTTAACTGTAAGGTTGCAAGATTGGATCCCCCAAGCTGACAAGGTGAAAATCTGTCGTTCTGCCCCTAAACAAGGCAGTTAACCCACCTTTCCTAGGCCGTCATTGAAAATAAGAATGTGTTCTTAACTGAATTTCCTAGTTAAATAAAGGTATATATTTTTTTTTTAATCAGCAAATCGGCGCCCAAAAATACCGATTTCTGATTGTTATGAAAACTTGATATCGGCCCTAATTAATCAGCCATTCCGATTAATCGGTCGACTTCTAGTTTAAGGTGGAGTTTAGGCATTAACTGCGAAATCTTAACAAATACAAATGTTCTATCGCTGGATTCGAACATGCAACCCTTGCCAACGCTTACGCCCATCCACCATCCACATCCACAGCACCCTAGCAAAATAGAAACCTACTTGAAGGTAACCGCGCTCACTCTTGCCCCTAGTGGCCAGTTTCCACGTCATTCACCAAAGTCCTCAGACATGGATGGAACTCGAATACTGACTTGTATCACGGGGGACCTGGCTGGTTTTGTTCTGGTGTACATTCATTCTTCATTGACCAGAAACTAACCAGTAATTCACCAGACATGGTTTTGAGACTTTAGTATGTGCTATCGCAAGTTCATCATATAGACTTTGCTTGCATTGATTTACAGTTATTTTGTTGCTTACAATAGTCCTGTAGGTTAGAAAATGCAATATAATGGTGATCATGGTCTGTACCGTGCTGGCTGAAAACCCCCAAAGACCAATAAGCTATGAATGAGAGGGATTTTACTTTCTATAATTCCTTACAAATATCCACATTTTTTGTAGAAAGTGAGAATGAACATCCACTTTGCACAATGAGTTGCTTCTCAGACAGCATGAATAGACTATTTGAATGGAATATCATTTGTAACAACGTACAGTAACACTTTATTTGGATAGTCCATCTGTAGATGCTCTATAGACTATCAGTAACATTTCAACTAACTATCTACTAACCATAGCTTTAACCCTAACCTTAATCCTTATCCTAAACTGAATTATAACCCTAACCCTTATTCTAACTCTAAATGTAACTTTAGCAAGCAGTTGCTTATCAACAGATCGTTTGTTGATTGTACGACCATCTGTAGATCTGCAGGTGGACTATCTGGACTATCCAAATAAAGTGTGACCCAATCAACAGTTGATTTTGGGAGGGGAAGGGAGCACATTAGAAATGAGAACCCTTTGAGTCCAAACCTAAGTCTAAATCCAGGAATTAAACCATTTGAAAAGAGTGGGATTCTTCAAAGACAAAATGAGAGTTTACAATGCATATGCGGAGAACAGATTCTCTCTTCTCTTCCCCGTGTCTCGAGGGGCTTGTAACTCGAGCTAATTACTTTCCAATGCAGTCATCCAACATATGATAATTGGAACTGTCTTCAAGATATTGCTACGAGTTTACTCTCTGTCATTAGATACAGGCTTAAAGACACATGTAAACAAATAAGTGGATAGCGTTTGCAAAGGATGGTGTTGATATTCATTGCCAGGGACCAAATTAGTAGGCCTATCAGTGCTTTAGCAACTGTGTTTGAGCCAGAGTAGTTGGCTGACGTTATCTTTTGCTACTGAGTATCAGTGTATCAATTGTTAACATGAATGTTAATGTTGTTGAACATTTTCTCACTGAAATGTAAGGTTAGAAAAATGGAGAGGGAATTATCTACCAATATTTGTGAATAGCACACACACTCAGAATAAAAAACAAACATGTTTTGATCAAATCAATCAGGGAATTGTATAATAATATAAACTATGATTGGCTGGTCATGAAGGTTCTGACATGCAGCTGGATATGACATTCAACACAGGTCACTGCATTGCAAAAAAAATGACTAGGACTAGGTAGGACTGGTCTGGGTTCTTTAATCACAGTACCAGCGATTACAGTGTGTGGCCAGCGGGTGACAAATGTCTGAAGGCACTGTGGGCTGTGGCTCCTTGGCTCTCCGGGAGCAGTGGTGAACAGGGTCAGAGGGGCAATGGGAAAACCGATCCTATTTCACTGAGTGGCAAATGGTAATCCCTGATTTCATGGAGGGATTGAGTCAGCCCAGTCACAATGTGGGTCATGTTGGGTTGTTGAATGTAGTGATTAATGGATAGGTGGGGTGGGGATGTGACTAACGTCAAAGGAAAGACATTTGCCAAAGTCCCTCTGTTATGAAAGAGGGGAGGGAGTGGAGAGAACAATACATTTTCGATACAGCACATTGCCATACAATTGCGGACAACAACAACACTGTAGAGTTGATATCTATACAGGCATTGGGATACATTTTGTTCCTCCATAATAACATAATAATAGCAGAATTTTGTTCCTTAGCAATAGAATAATAGGCTGTACAAATTACGTTCCTTTCGTAGATTTCAGTGAGTAGTGTTCTATGAACAAAAAGCACAGGGAAGTGAAGCATGTCATAGTGAGACATTCTATTCTACTAAAGATGCCACTCAGAGTCTGAGAATCTTTTTGACAGGATCTATGGCTGAACAGCTTTATTGATACATTTTTCATGTTATCTCATGATACCACCTCGCTAACAATGGGATGTCAATGTACACGCTAATAATGGGATATCAATGTACATCAATGGGATATCAATGCACATCAGTGTTTCCATAGATGCTTGTAAGAATAAAATGGCAAATTCAAAAGGTTATTGGGTTATTGAAGACTGACTCTCATACTAATCATACACTGAGAATAAGAATTTTACTGTGACGTAAAACATTAGGCTACTCTAAAATCCACTGTAACAGAAATAGTATGGACCTTATTTGTCCCCATTTTTGTTTTTGTTGATAGCCAGTCTTGCTGTATCTCCCTTTACATTACAGTGGTGCTTCTTGGTTTGAGAAGGGTCCAACATTTTGGGGAGGTGTTGCGTTTGTCTAGGAAAAAAAAGAACCATCCTTGAAACAACATATTTGGTCTGACAAAGTCATATCTCTCATGCTAATAGATGATGCAAAAAGTAGAATATAATAGTTGGTTTGGTCATGTTGATTTGTGGTGCAGGCTAGTTATTGGTCAGAGGGTCTCTCGAGTGGGATTCTGCCCTGGGCCTGCTTACATTGTTTATGCAAAGCAAAACTCACTGTGTAATACAACACATAGTGTCTCGGTTCACATGTTTTATGCATGATGCATGTATTATGGAGGGATGCAGGCGAAACAACACATTTTTGTACCAGTTGGCCCAGGTTCAATTGGCTGGCGACATACAGTACAGAAACACCAGACACTTCGCACTTGCAAATCTTCTCCAGGCTAATTGTATAAAATATGCTTTGAGTTTAACCCTTTCTGTTTGTTAGGTGAGAGTAGCAGTTGCATTGTGTATTGGAACTGGGTATATATTAACACATAATTGCCCCCGTAAATAAAAGCTATTGTGCCACTTGGCTTCAGAGGATGGTTTATGATCATGATAAATGTCATGATGATGTTCATGTTTATGTATTAGGAGGAACAATTGTCACAATGCCCTCTTTTTGTCCTGGGTCTATGTACATGAATTATGATACCACAAACAAAAGTGTAATAAGAAATGGATATTAAAATTCATATTCATATTTTTTACCGCACAGAAAAACTGCACTTTTAAAGAAGACAAAGAAAATGTTTAGAATGTGAAAGTCAAGAGTTTGTTTGTTTCTGACTATTTCCTCCTCTGTGTGTTTCCTGTAGTTTGTGGAGACATCCATGGCCAGTTCTTTGACCTGATGAAGCTGTTTGAAGTAGGAGGGTCACCGGCTAGCACACGCTACCTTTTCTTGGGCGACTACGTTGACAGAGGATATTTCAGTATTGAAGTAAGTGTTTCACCTGTTCTAAGAACATTAAAGGAAAATACCACTCAAAAACGATATTTTGGTATTTGTTTCATTAGTCCACTGTTGAAACAGTCCCAAAGTGTTTTGCATGTCAACAATCAAGTTTTCAAGATATATAGTGCATTCGGAAAGCATTCAGACCCCTTCCCTTTTTCCACATTTTGTTACGTTACAGCCTTTTTCTAAAATGGATTACATTAAAACAAATCCCCATCAATCTACCCACAATACCGCATACTGACAAAGTGAAAAGTTTTTTGTTGTTGTTGTTTTGCAAATGTATAACAATATTTTATTTTATTTAGTTACATAAGCATTAAGACCCTTTGCTATGAGAGTCAAAATTGAGCTCAGGTGCATCCTGTTTCCATTGATCATCCTTGAGATGTTCCAACTTGATTAGGGTCCACCTGTGGTAAATTCAATTGATTGGACATAATTTGGAAAGCCACACACGTTTCTATATAAGGTCCCACAGTTGACAGGGCATGTCAGAGCAAAAACCAAGCCATGAGGTCGAAGGAATTGTACAAAGAGCTCTGAGCCAGGGTTGTGTCAAGGACAGATCTGGGGAAGGGTACCAAAAAATGTATGCAGCATTGAAGGTCCCCAAGAGCACAGTGGCCTCCATCATTCTTAAATGGAAGAAACTTGGAACCACCAAGACACTTCCTAGAGCCGGCCGCCCGGCCAAACTGAGCAATCGGAGGAGAAGGGCCTAAGTCAGGGAGGTGACCAAGAACCGGACAGAGCTCCAGAGTTCCTCTGTGGAGGAACTCTTCCAGACGGACAACCATCTCTGCAGCACTCCACCAATCAGGCCTTTATGGTAGAGTGGCCAGACGAAAGCCACTCCTCAGTAAAAGGCACATGACAGCCTGCTTGGGGTTTGCCAGAAGGCCCCTAAAGACTCTCAGACCATGAGAATCAAGATTCTCTGGTCTGATGAAACCAAGATTGAACTCTTTGGCCTAAATGCCAAGCTTCACGTCTTGAGCATACCTGGCACCAACAGCATCATGCTGTATTGATGTTTTTGAGAGGCAGGGACTGGGAGATTAGTCAGGATCAAGGGAAAGATGAACGGAGCAAAGTACAGAGAGATACCCATCCAATTAAAATAAAATAAAAGATTTGAACCATTTTTTGCTTTGTCATTCTGGGGTATTGTGTGTATGTTGATGGGGGGGAAAAACAATATAATTTTAAATAAGGCTGTAATGTAACAAAATGTGGGGGAAAAGTCAAGGGGTCTGAATACTTTCCAAATGGACTGTAGAACTTTAAAAATACAGAAAGTGTCACAGTATGATGCGTTTTGCATAATCCTTTAAGTTAAAGAAGGAAGTGGTTGATGCTTTTGCTTTCGTACATCTGAGACTCCTATTAGTCATTGTGTATTGTATATGTTCTCTGAAAATATGCTAATTCATTTCCTATGTCTTTGTTATTGTCTTCCAGTGTGTGCTGTACTTGTGGGCCTTAAAGATCCTATACCCCAAAACACTATTTTTGCTCCGTGGGAACCACGAATGTAGACATTTAACAGAGTATTTCACATTTAAGCAGGAATGTAAGTGTGGTTTTGAGTTTTTCTTTCTGAAGCATTTTACATTGAACATGACGCTTGACTTTCAAATGTTCACGCGGAAAAGTGCTTCTTGGCATAGTATGAAATCAGATTCTTGCTCTCGCCTTGATATGTATTTACATATGTCAGGGCTATTGCTGTTGGATTCAGGCTTAGAGTATAACCAAAATACCAAGGGCAGAGTTAGAGTTTTTTATGTCTTTTGGATGTTTTCTGACACTTTGTTTGAGCTTTCCGACCCAGGCCCAGCACACTGCCCTAGTGTGTAAGAGCTAGGGGTGTTTGGCCTGGCAACACTCTTCAGTCCTCGCCCTATTTCCACCCTGACAGGTAGAATTAAGTATTCGGAGCGGGTGTACGATGAGTGTATGGATGCCTTCGACTGCCTTCCCCTGGCCGCCCTTATGAACCAGCAGTTCCTGTGTGTACACGGAGGACTTTCCCCAGAAATCTCAAACCTTGACGACATCAGGAAAGTACGTGATTTCCCAAACTACATTCCTTGCATGACAAAGCCCAATGCAATATGCTTTTAATTTGTGCTGACTTTGGTACATGTTACACAGACTACTACATTCGGAATGATCTCCTCTTTTTCCCTTAAAATCATGGATACTTGGGATATTGTATTGTTTCTATAGTGTATGAATATATCACATGTACAGTGGCAAGAAAAAGTATGTGAACCCTTTGGAATTAACTGGATTTTTACATAAATTGGTCATAAAATTAAGTCGAAGTCACAACAATAGATAAACACAGTCTGCTTAAAACTAATAACACAAACAATTATACATTTTCGTGTCTTTATTGAACACACAGTGTAAACATTCACAGTGCAGGGTGGAAAAAGTATGTGAACCCTTGGATTTAATAACTTGTTGATCCTCCTTTGGCAGCAATAACCTCAACCAAATGTTTTCTGTCATTGCGAATCAGACCTGCACAACGGTCAGGAGGATTTTGGACCATTCCTCTTTACAAAACTGTTTCAGTTCAGCGATATTCTTAGAATGTCTGACGTGAACTGCTCTCAAGGTCATGCCACAGCATTTTAAATCGGGCCGAGGTCAAGACTCTGACTGGACCACTCCAGAAGGCGTATTTTCTTCTATTGAAGCCATTCTGTTGTTGATTTACTTCTGTGTTTTGGGTTGTTGTCTAGTTGCATCACCCAACTTCTGTTGAGCTTCAAATGGCGGACAGATAGCCTTACATTCTCCTGGAAAATGTCTTGATAAACTTGGGAATTCATTTTTTCCGTCGATGATAGCAAGCTGTCCAGGCCCTGAGGCAGAAAAGCAGCCCCAAACCACGATGCTCCCTCCACCATACATTACAGTTGGGATGAGGTTTTGATGCTGGTGTGCTGTGCCTTTTTTCTCCACACATAGTGTTGTGTGTTCCTCCCAAGCAACTCAACTTTAGTTTAATCTGTCCACACAATATTTTGCCAGAAGCACTGTGGAACAACAAGGTGCTCTTTTGCAAACTTCAGACGTGCAGCAATGGGTTTTTTGGACAGCAGTGGCTCTTTCCATGGTGTCCTCCCATGAACACCATTATTATTCAGTTTTTTACTTATCATAGACTCATAACAGAGATGTTAGCATGTTCCAGAGATCTTTAGCTGACACTCTAGGATTCTTCTTAACCTCATTGAGCATTCTGCACTATGCTCTTGCAGTCATCTTTGCAGGATGGCCACTCCTAGGGAGAGTAGCAACAGTGCTGAACTTTCTCTATTTATAGACAATTTGTCTTACCGTGGACTGATGAACATCAGGCTTTTAGAGATACTTTTGTAACCCTTTCCAGCTTTATACAAGCTTTGTCCGAGGCATGTTTCACATCAGGCAATGTTTCTTGTGAATAGCAAACTCAAATCCAGTCATGACTCCAGTCATGTCCATGTTTCATTAAAGTGTAATGGATGTTCAGTATAAGAAGGCTCATGCATTTTCCCTTGTAACAAACATTAATTCAAGTGGATTTTATTCTGTGAAAGGCACATCAATTAGGATACAATTAGGTTTACACAGACCTTCGTTAAAACCTGTTTAAGTTCTCCTTTTTGCTGTTCAAGGAAATAGTCTTTACAATTTCTCTTGAAATATTTATTTAGAAAATGATGTCCTTGATAACACAACATGGACTACCTCCCTCTCAAACAATGCCCTAAACTAACAGAGATTTGCAATCTGGCCCTCTGATTAAACCTTTTGAATAGTTGGATCCTGCTTTTTCTCAAATTCAATAACGACAATTGGATTTTGTGGCTGCAATCAGATGGTCTCTGTAATAAAATCTTCACTACTGAAGTGTGCGTTATGCTACAGTATATACTGTACCAGGCTTGGGCTCAATTCCATTTAAATTCCAGTCAATTCAGGAAGTACAATGATATTCCAACTCAAAATAAAATCAACTCAAATGTATTTATATAGCCCTTCGTACATCAGCTGATATCTCAAAGTGCCGTACAACTCAAATTGCAAAGATTTGAATTTGGTTTACTTTCTGAATTGACTAGAATTTAAATGGAATTTACTCCAGCCCAGGTATATACTTTCTCTGAGAAATGACTGTCATGAGCTTTTGGATGATCACTTTAGTTTGTAGCTTTTCATTCCATTTCCCAGGAGGAAGTATTAGTATAGTCAAGATTGAAAATATCTATTCGTGTTTCATAGTCATAAAAGGCACAAATTGTCATCCAGTCCATCCAATTTCATGTTGTGGGTTTCTTGCACACACAAATGTGAGACCCTACCACCAGTTTTACTGTAACATGCTCTGATGAAGGCATAACTGCCAAAATGCAGTGCCGCTGTTTCGCAATTTTGTTAAACTCGGGATTTCATTCAAAGTTTTATTGTAACCACAGTTCAATGTAGCAAGACTAATTGTCAACTCAAGATCCGTTTCAAGTAGAGGTCGACCGATTAATCGGAATTGCCGATTAATTAGGGCTGATTTTAAGTTTTCATAACAATCAGTAATCTGCATTTTTGGACACCGATTGTGGCCGATTACATTGCACTCCATGAGGAGACTGTGTGGCAGGCTGACTACCTGTTACGCGAGTGCAGCAAGAAGCCAAGGTAAGTTGCTAGCTAGCATTAAACTTATCTTGTAAAAAACAATCAATCTTAACATAATCACTAGTTAACTACACATGGTTGATGATATTACTAGTTTATCTAGCTTGTCCTGCATTGCATATAATCGACTTCTCATCACAGCCTACTTCGCCAAACGGAAGACCATTTATTCCTAACAAAGACTGTAATTAATTTGCCAGTATTATACATAATTATGACATAACATTGAAGGTTGTGCAATGTAACAGCAATATTTAGACTTAGGGATGCCACCCGTTAGATAAAATACGGAACAGTTCCGTATTTCACTGAAAGAATAAATGTTTTGTTTGAAATTTGTTTGAAATTATAGTTTCCGGATTTGACCATATTAATGACCTAAGGCTCGTATTTCTGTGTGTTATTATGTTATAATTAAGTCTATGATTTGATAGAGCAGCAGGTAGGCAGCAGCAGGCTCGTAAGCATTCATTCAAACAGCACTTTCGTAAGTTTGCCAGCAGCTCTTCGCTGTGCTTCAAGCATTGAGCTGTTTATGCCTTCAAGCCTATCAACTCCCGAGATTAGGCTGGTGTAACCGATGTGAAATGGCTAGCTATTTAGCGGGGTGCGCGCTAATAGCATTTCAATCGGTGAAGTCACTCGCTCTGAGACCTTGAAGTAGTTGTTCCCCTTGCTCTGCAAGGGCCACAGCTTTTGTGGAGCGATGGGTAACGATGCTTCGAGGTTGGCTGTTGTCGATGTGTTCCTGGTTCAAGCCCAGGTAGGGGCGAGGAGAGGGACGGAAACTATACTGTTACACTGGCAATAATATAGTGCCTATAAGAACATCCAATAGTCAAAGGTATATGAAATACAAATGGTTTAGAGAGAAATAGTCCTATAATTCCTATAATAACTACAACCTAAAACTTCTTACCTGGGAATATTGAAGACTCTTGTTAAAAGGAACCATCAGCTTTCATATGTTCTCATGTTCTGAGCAAGAAACTTAAACGTTAGCTTTATACATGGCACATATTGCACTTTTACTTTCTTCTACAACACTTTTTGTTTTTGCATTATTTAAACCAAATTGAACATGTTTCATTATTTATTTGATGCTAAAAATATTTAATTGATGTATTATATTAATTTAAAACAAGTGTTCATTCAGTATTGTTGTAATTACAAATAAATAAATAAAATCGGCCGATTAATCGGTATCGGCTTTTGTTGGTCCTCCAATAATCGGTATCGGCGTTGAAAAATCATATTCGTTCGACCTCTAGTTTCAAGTCATTTTCCCTTTCCTATACAGTAGGTATCACTACACCAACTTATTGAGGAAGTTAAACTGACTCTGTTTCCGCATAGATAAGACATTTTCCTGACTGATTGACATTGTCTCTCCTAACTCTGTGTACCTCTGTCTTTGTAGTTAGACAGATTCAAAGAGCCCCCTGCGTACGGGCCCATGTGTGACCTGTTGTGGTCAGACCCCCTGGAGGACTTTGGGAACGAGAAGAGCCAAGAACACTTCACACACAACACAGTGAGAGGCTGCTCCTACTTCTACAGGTGGGCCGTCACCTCCTTCACAAGCTGTGTAGTGTGAAAAAGTAGCTGTGAATGTATTCATTTATTTGTCATTTAGTTGACAGAGACAGTGCACATTATTAAGAGTGTGTGTGTGTGTGTGTGTGTGTGTGTGTGTGTGTGTGTGTGTGTGTGTGTGTGTGTGTGTGTGTGTGTGTGTGTGTGTGTGTGTGTGTGTGTGTGTCTTGGCTTTTGTAATAGTTGGCCATATCTTGCTTTGTTACCATTGCTGACTTTGTTAAATTGCTGATGTATCATACAATGGACTTGACATTAATCTAGTGTAACACTTCTGGCATAACCCTCCAAATAAAACAGTTAACTTGTGCCATTGAAGCATCAATGAACCTTCCTTTGCCAAATCCTTCCAACCCCCACCTTATTCTGGCAAATGTTCATCTTCATTCGGTCCCCATCGAAGCCCCTCAGTCCCTTTTCTACTGTCTGCATCATAGTAGCTTTGTAACCTGCATTTGTCATGGTCCCAGGAAAACGGCCTTTTCTCTCATTACTCTGTCGCAAGTGTTTATGTAACACATATATGAACTCCCATTGAATTATTTTTATTTAACCTTTATTTAACTAGGCAAGTCAGTTAAGAACAAATTCGTATTTACAATGATGGCCTACCCCGGGCCAAACCTGGACGACACTGGGCCAATTGTGCGCCACCCTATGGGACTCCCAATCACAGCTGGATGTGATACAGCCTGGTTTCGAACCAGGGACGGTAGTGATGCCTCTTGCACTGAGATGCGGTGCCTTAGACCGCTGCGCCACTCAGGAGCCCAGTCACAGGCAGAGCATACAAAGGAAACGCTGGAAGTGCTGCAGGAGCTCACGCTGTGAGTGTGAATGTAATGAACTTGTGCATTAGCACAGGGCCAGAGTCTTCTCCAAATGTGAGCTTTAGTGCTCCAGTGTCCAGTCATTACAGGTGGACAGATGCTCATTTGATCCTGGCATGCTAGTGGCAAAGCCAGCCTGAAGCAGCCCAAGCTGTCAAATGTTTCTCCTGGGTTAGAGACTGTAGATATGATTCCCCTTGGAAATGCAGTCTATCCAACTGAAGGCAGTGGATTGGGTAGGGTTGTTCTCAAGGCATTACTTAGAATTTGTATATTGATATAATTTGAAAAGAGATTGCATATATCATATTTGTCAGAGTCTTATTTTCTGTACTCATAATACCTATTTCAAAGACCTCCTATTTCACGAGAGTACAAATGTAATATTTGCTCTTTGGACCCCAGGAAGACTAGCGGTCTCTAAAGGTCTTTTCATTTTGTGAAAACAAGGAACAGTCGCCTTCCCTTGCAAGTAGTAGCTAGCTGGCAGCCTGGCTAGCTGGCTTTAGCCTAGCCCAAGGCCAGCAGGGGGCGATATTGAGTCGTTTCCATTTTACACTCGTATCCCCTGCAGACCGCTTTGTACCTAAACATTCTCCATTCAGGCTGCAAAGGTGTCGATTTCCTCCTTAACTATATTTAATAGTGAGAAAAAGGGGAAAAATATGCATACTTTCTTTATGAAACACCATTTTCCACCACCATGCTAAAGGGGCTAATGCCTAGGAATGCTATTCCCGGATGTTGCCTATCGCTTTCAGCCAATCAATTTGCAGCAGTCTGATGTTTACCCTTGGCTGAACGCAGGGCACAACATCAGGAAGTAGCATTAGCCAAATGGTGTTTCATAAAGGGAGTATGTGTATTTTCCACATTTTCTCTGCCTTCTTGCCATTAGTAGGAAACTGACGCCTTTGCAGCCTGAATGGATAATGTTTTAGGTACAAACCGGTCCACAGGGGATACGAGTGTATTTACGGCTGCATACAATGCGTTTGGACGGTAAAATGAAAATGAAAATGAAACCATCAATATCAGTTCAATATCGCCATCTGCCGGACTTTGGGCTAGCCTTAGCCTGGTTAAAAACATAGCAAGCCAGCTAGCCTTTTTAGCTTCCCACATCGCCATGTGAAATAATCTGATTTATAATTTTTTGAAATATGCCCTGGCAAATATTCTTATACTTGCCAGTGTAACCTAAAACATTATCCCAGTTTGATATGCTGCTTCTGTATTCATTCCCATATCAGCTACAAATAGACCGTCATGTTTTGTTCACAAGAAAAAAAGCACATGGATTGCTAGGTGGCTGCAGCAGGTTCTACCATTTTAGCCTGTAATCAGTAGTTATTAATGTTATACAAAATATATTTTGGGGTGAATTCTTGTTGTTTGGTTTACTGTTTGAACAATAGCTGAGATTACATTTGGTTATCAATGAAAAATAGGCTAATATGATGAATAGCCTATAGAACCACAGCCTCCACGGCCTGTGTCAATTTTCAGGTAGTAAAAAAAACACGTTGAATACCGGTAAACTACATTGCGACACTCCGAATCTTGCTTGTGCGTAAAACTTTATTTATTTTATTTTGATTTAACTTTTATTTAAAAAGGGAGTCACAGTGAGATAAGGCGATAGCTTAAGGGGATCCAAATAAAGAATGAAGAATTAGCTTAGATATTTTATGTGGGAACAATGATGCTTATTTGCATTCAATATTTGATGTAGGTCAGGACTATGTGATAGCTGTGCATAGATTTGTATATGAACCAACAGTTTGCAGTAAATCAAATCAAATCAAATTGTATTTGTCACCGAAATTGTATGTGCCGAATACAACAGATGTAGACCTTACTTAACCAACAATGCAGTTTTAAGAAAAGTAAAAGTGTCAAAGTATTTACTCAAATAAACTGAAGTAAAAAATAAAATAAATTAACACAATGAAAGACCCTGTAAAGGGTCTCACTTGACTTATACTGGGCAAAAATATATACACAACATGCAACAATTTCAAAGATTTTACTGAGTTACAGTTCATATTAGGAAATCAGTCAATTAAAGTAATTTCATTAGGCCCTAATCTATGGATTTCACATGACAGGGAATACAAATATGCATCTGTTGGTCACAGATATCTTGAAATAAAGAGAGGGGCGTGGATCAGAAAACCAGTCAGTATCTGGTGTGATCACCATTTGCCTCATGCATCGCGACACGTCTCCTTCGCATAGAGTTGATCAGGCTATTGATTGTGGCCTGTAGAACGTTTTCCCACTACTTTTCAATGACTGTGTGAAGTTTCTGGATTATGGCGGGAACTGGAACATGCTGTCGTACACGTTGATTCAGAGCATCCCAAACATGCTCAATGGGTGACATGTCTGTTGAGTATGCAGGCCATGGAAGAACTGGGACATTTTCAGCTTCCAGGAATTGTGTACAGATCCTTGCGACATTATCATTCTGAAACATGAGGTGATGGCAGCAGATGAATGGGTTGACAATGGGCCTCAGGATCTTGTCATGGTATCTCTGTGCATTCAAATTGACATAGATAAAATGCAATTGTGTTTGTTGTCCATAGCTCATGCCTGCCCATACCATAACCCCACCGCCACCATGGGGCACTCCGTTCACAACATTGGCATCAGCAAACCGCTCACTCACAAGACGCCATGCACGTGGTCTGCCGGTTGAACGTACTGCAAAATTCCCTAAAGCAATGTTGGAGGCATCTTTTGGTAGAGAAATTAACATTACATTATCTGGCAACAGCTCTGGTGGACATTCCTGCAGTCAGCATGTCAATTGCACGCTCTCTCAACTTAAGACATCTGTGGCATTGTGTTGTGTGACAAAACTGCAGATTTTCGAGTGACCTTTTATTGTCCCCATCAGAAGGTGAACCTGTGTAATGATCATGCTGTGTAATCAGCTTCTTGATATGCCACACCTGTCAGGTGGATGGATTATCTTGGGAAAGGAGAAATGCTCACTAAAAGGGATATAAACATATTTGTGCACAACATTTTTGAGAAATATGTATTTTGTTTCAGGTCATGAAACATGGGACCAACACTTTACATGTTGCATTTATAATTGTGTTCAGTGTAGATTTGTGTATGACCCAACAGTTTGCTGTAAATGGACCTGCTTGACTTAGATTTGTATATGTCCCATCAGTTTACTGTAAATGGTCCTGATTTAGATTTTTATGTCCCAACAGTTTACTGTAAATGGTCATGCTTGACTTAGATTTGTATATGTCCCATCAGTTTACTGTAAATGGTCCTGATTTAGATTTTTATGTCCCAACAGTTTACTGTAAATGGTCATGCTTGACTTAGATTTGTATATGTCCCATCAGTTTACTGTAAATGGTCCTGATTTAGATTTTTATGTCCCAACAGTTTACTGTAAATGGTCATGCTTGACTTAGATTTGTATATGTCCCAACAGTTTACTGTACATGGTTTGGCTTGACTTTGTTTGGCTTGAGATTTGTATATGACCCAATCTTTTGCTGTAAATGGCCTCGCTTGACTATCTGCCAGACAACAGGGACCCTGTCAGGGAGAGAAATGTCACCCCTGTCACTTGAGAGAGCGTAAGAGCGCTGTGTTGTCGCTTTCGGGTTCTGGCTGCTAGTGATATTTCCATGGTATGTCCCTGCCATCTCTGATATCTCTGATATCTCAGTTACAAGGTCCCAGTATACTAAATCCAGTAGGATCGACTATTGACAGAGGGACAGTGATTTAAAGGTGATGGGCACTGTTCGTACACTTAAAATACATATTTCCTTCCAGGCTTCCTTGAAGCAATCCCTAATCTGGCATCACTGCATGGGTTTTATGGCATATCAGATCAGTGATTACTTCGAGGAAGGAAGGATGCATTTTAAAAGTAATGCAGTGTATTAGGAAAATATTCAGACCCCTTGACTTTTTCAAAATGTTGTTGCGTTACAGCCTTATTCTAAAATTGATTAAATTATTTGTTTTCCTCATCAATCTACACACAATATCCCATAATGACTAAATGAAAACAGGTTTAAAAACATTTTAGCAAATGTATTCCAAATAAAAAACCTTTTTTCCATTGATCATCCTTGAGATGTTTCTACAACTTGATTGGAGTATACCTTTGGTAAATTCAATTGATTGGACATGATTTGGAAAGGCACACACCTGTCTATCTAGGGTCCAACAGTTGACAATGCATGTCAGAGCAAAAACCAAGCCATGAGGTTGAAGGAATTGTCCGTAGAGCTCTGAGACAGGATTGTGGAAGGGTACCAAAAAATGTCTGCACCATTGAAGGTCCCCAAGAACACAGTGGCCTCCATCATTCTGATGGGTTCTGACTCCTAAACTTGAAATGGTGTTAATCATTACGTATCCTATGGAAATGAGGAGTGCTACAGTCTGGTTTCTACACCAGAAGTGAATGGTTATCTGTAGGAGGAATGTATATGGTGTGGTCAATTAAGGGTGGATATGAGCCAGAGGCTTGGAGTGTACCGAGTAAAAGAAAGGCAATCACATGGTTGCAGTCACTGAGTTCAGCTCAAGTCACATTAAGGGAGAAGGAACAGTTTATTACCCACATCACTTAACTTCCTGCCTAGCGATAAAGATGTAATGTTTAGAGGGAAGGAGGAGACTGCACTGAAATTGGGGTGTATATCCTTGTGCTGGTGGAAACATGTCTTTGTCTGTTCAGCTGTCTAACCTTTTGGGTAAAGAAACTTGTTTTGAGCTTTAATAATCGTCTGTGAGTTTTTACTCGGTTCATTTAGAACCTAACAATTCTTAAATGGAAGAAGTTTAGAAAAACCAAGACTCTTCCTAGCGTTGTCCGCCTAGCCAAACTGAGCAATAGGGGGCGAAGGGCCTTGGTGAAGGAGGTGACCAAGAACCCGATGGTCACTCTGACAGAGCTCCAGAGTTCCTTTCTGGAGATGGGAGAACCTTCCAGAAGGACAACCATCTCTGCAGCACTCCACCAATCAGGCCTTTTAAGGTAGAGTAGCCAGAATGAAGCCACTCCTCAGTAAAAGGCACATGACAGCCTGCTTGGAGTTTGCCAAAATGCACCTAAAGGAATCTGACCATGAGAAACAAGATTCTCTGGTCTGATGAAACCAAGATTGGATTCTTTGGCCTGAATTCCAAGTGTCACGTCTGGAGGTTACTCGGCACATCCCCAGGGTGAAGCATGGTGGTGGCCGTATCATGCTGGGGGGGGGGGATGTTTTACAGCGGCGGGGACTGGGAGACTAGTCAGGAACGAGGGAAAGATGAATGGAGCAAAGTACAGAGAGATCCTTGCTGAAAAACTTCCAATTAGACAACAACCCTAAGCACACAGCAAAGACAACGCAGGAGTGGCTTCGGGACAAGTCTCTGAATGTCCTTGAGTGGCCCAGCCTTAGCCTGGACTTTAACCCGATCGAACATCTCTGGAGAGACCTGAAAATAGCTGTGCAGCGATGCTCCCCATCCAACCTGACAGAGCTTGAGAGGATCTGCAGAGAAGAATGGGAGAAACTCCCCAAATACAGTGTGCCAAGCTTGTAGCATCATTCCCAAGAAGACTCGAGGCTGTTATCACTGCCAAAGGTGCTTGAACAAAGTACTGAGTAAAGGATCTGAGTACTTATGTAAATGTGATTTATTTATAAGAACCTGTTTTTGCTTTGTCATTATGGGGTATTGTGTGTAGATTGAGTTAATTTAAAAAAACTGAGCAAGAGGACAAGTACATTAGTGTCTAGTTTGAGTAACAGACGTCTAACAAGTCCTCAACTGGCAGCTTCATTAAATGGTACCTGCATAACACCAGACTCAACGTCAATAGTGTACTTGTCCTCTTGCTCAGTTGTGCACTGGGGCCTCCCACTCCTCATTCTACTCTGGTTAGAATCTGTTTGCACTGTTCTGTGAAGGGAGTAGTACACAGCGTTGTACGAGATCTTCAGTTTCTTGGCAATGTCTTTCATGGAATAGCCTTAATTTCTCAGAACAAGAATAGACTGATGAGTTTCAGATGAAAGTTCTTTGTTTCTGGTCATTTTGAGCCTGTAATCGAACCCACAAATGCTGATGCTCCAGATACTCAACTAGTCTAAAGAAGGCCAGTCTTATTGCTTCTTTAATCAGACAACAGTTTTCAGCTGTGCTAACATAATTGCAAAAGGGTTTTCTAATGATCAATTAGCCTTTTAAAATGATAAACTTGGATTAGCTAACACAACGTGCCATTGGAACACAGGAGTGTTGATTGCTGATAATGGGCCTCTGTACGCCTATGTACAGTCGTGGCCAAAAGTTTTGAGGATGACACAAATATTAATTTTCACAAAGTCTGCTGCCTCAGTTTGTATGATGGCAATTTGCATATACTCCAGAATATTATGAAGAGTGATCAGGTGGATTGCAATTAATTGCAAAGTCCCTCTTTGCTATGCAAATTAACTGAATCCCCCCAAAAACATTTCCACTGCATTTCAGCCCTGCCACAAAAGGTCCAGCTGACATCATGTCAGTGATTCTCTCGTTAACACAGGTGTGAGTGTTGACTTGGACAAGCCTGGAGATCACTCTGTCATACTTATTGAGTTTGAATAACAGACTAGAAGCTTCAAAAGGAGGGTGGTGCTTGGAGTCATTGTTCTTCCTCTGTCAACCATGGTTACTTGCAAGGAAACACGTGCCATCATCATTGCTTTGCACAAAAAGGGCTTCACAGGCAAGGATATTGCTGCCAGTAAGATTGCACCTAAATCGACCATTTATCGGATCATCAAGAACTTCAAGGAGAGTGGTTCAATTGTTGTGAAGAAGGCTTCGGGGCGCCCAAGAAAGTCCAGCAAGCTCCAGGACCGTCTCCTAAAGTTGATTCAGCTGCGGGATCGGGGCACCACCAGTACAGAGCTTGCTCAGGAATAGCAGCAGGCAGGTGTGAGTGCATCTGCATGCACAGTGACTTTTGGAGGATGGCCTGGTGTCAAGAAGGGCAGCAAAGAAGCCACTTCTTTCCAGGAAAAACATCAGGGACAGACTGATATTCTGCAAAAGGTACAGGGATTGGACTGCTGAGGACTGGGGCAAAGTCATTTTCTCTAATGAATCCCCTTTACGATTTTTTGGGGCATCCGTAAAAAAGCTTGTCCGGGGAAGACAAGGTGAGCTCTACAGTCAGTCCTGTGTCATGCCAACAGTAAAGCATCCTGAGCCCATTCATGTGTGGGGTTGCTTCTCAGCCAAGGGAGTGGGCTCATTCACAATTTTGCCTAAGAACACAGCCATGAATTAAGAATGGTACCAACACTTCCTCCGAGAGCAACTTCTCCCAACCATCAAGGAACAGTTTGGTGACGAACAATGCCTTTTCCAGCATGATGGAGCACCTTGCCATAAGGCAAAAGTGATAACTAAGTGGCTTGGGGTACAAAACATTGATATTTTGGGTCCATGGCCTGGAAACTCCCCAGACCTTAATCCCATTGAGAACTTGTGGTCAATCCTCAAGAGGCGGGTGGACAAACAAAAAAACACACATTCTGACAAACTCCAAGCATTGATTATGCAAGAATGGGCTGCCATCAGTCAGGATGTGGCCCAGAAGTTAATTGACAGCATGCCGGGGCGGATTGCAGAGGTCTTGAAAAAGAAGGATCAACACTTCAAACATTGACTCTTTGCATCAACTTCATGTAGTTGTCAATAAAAGCCTTTGACACTTATGAAATGCTTGTAAATATACTTCAGTATTCCATAGTAACATCTGACAAAAATATCTAAAGACACTGAAGCAGCAAACTTTGAAAATTAATATTTGTGTCATTCTTTAAACTTTTAGCCACGGCTGTAGATATTCCATTAAAAATCAGCTGTTTCTACACTGTATTTCTGATCAATATAATGTTATTTTAATGAGAAAAAATGTGTTTTTATTTCAAAAACAAGGACATTTCTAAGTGACCCCAAACGTTTGAACGGTAGTGTATATTTTAGAGTAAGGCTGTAAAGTAACATAATGTGGAAAAAGTCAAGGTGTCTGTTTGAAGAGGGCCCTTGTCAATGGCTGTTGTAGTATAAACACTCAAACAGGATCGGACAGTAAAATTCCAACCCAGGTTAGGTGCTTCCTCCTGTACCCTAGCCCAACAGCCTCCTGTGTCTTCTTGGCTTGGCTTACATTCCTCTGTGGCCTTGGACTGCATCCCAAATGGCACTACATTTCCCTACATAGTGCACTCCTTTTGACCAGAGTCCTTTATGGGTAGTGCACTATATAGGGAATAGGATGCCATTTGACATGTAGCCTTGTTGTTTTCCCCTAGGCTGGATCTGCCTGCAGGGCTCATTGTAATTGGCAGCACACTTGCATGCTGAGTTTATGGGCCAGCTTCAAGCTCCAGACTAAAAGGAGAACAATTCGCCAATCGGAGAAAAAAGACTCAGTTTAGTCCCTTTTCCTGATTCTGACAGCTGTGTCTTATTCCAGCACCATAGGCCCCCTCATAACTGTTTTACACACATTACTGAGGTGTGAAATTGCATGTTGTTTTGAATACAGGCCCCATCTTTTCTAGCCCGCTATAGCCTAGTGGACACTTTACTTGTTCACCAAATATGTTTTCTTTTTTGAACCATTGATTACTATTTGTGAGTAGCCTAAGCAGGTAATTGCATGGTATTTTCGTTGCTTTATGAAAATAGCCCTTAATTGGATTTTGGCTGTACAATTGATTCACAGAGTATACTGTCAGATTTGAGGTAGACAGGGTGTGCATGTATTTATTTATTTGTTAGGGACAGTGCACAACTGTTGGATGGCTGACATCTGTGTCCCAGAACAGATGTCAAATGCTTTCAGCACAAAATGTATTTAGTCTTCTGAGAAATACCTAGCAACAGCATCTGCTAAACAGTGACAGGTGCATGGAAAGAAATAATGGATTAAAATAATGAATCGAGATGGATATTAGATGCACACTTTTTATTATCCTCGACGCAATGCGATCACACCACAAAGAAACCGTACACACACTTAGGCAATGTTCCTCTGTCAGTTGTATTTTCTCTCCTCATGTGACCAGTAACAGAATGAACTTAAACCTAGACCTATTTCTATGTTTAAGTCCACCTTGAGTGACAAAGCAAAGTACTCTCAGCTGAGAAGCCTGATGTGTAACTGTGCCACTGAAAGCGTATCCTGTTACCCGTCTGACAAGGAAATGTGATTTGAGACACATTTGTTTACTTTTCGTGAAGTGAGAGTTATTGTTATCTTGACTACTATTTGTCCTGGATATTAACTGTAGGGTGAGGACATTGGATGTTACCAGAAGTGCCCAGTGGCCAGAAGTGCTAGGCTTCACGAAAAAATCCATCTACCTATCACACAGAGCAGTAAGCTACCCTCTAGCTCCAAAAGCATTCAGCAATGGGGACTCGTACTGAGCAAAAAGCATGACCATTGTTATGAAAATGAGCTATATCCAGCAACAAGCACTTGAGTTTAGCCTCCTGTGCAGAGCTAAATGATCTCCCGTACGTCACGCATTTCCTAATGTACAGCTGATGTGTATTTTTCTCAATGTGAAATGGTTGATTATTTGAAGCCTACAGTAAAATACCAACATGAGTAGGTTGCACAATGAGTGTGGTTCTTTGAACGATTTGTCAACAGTCTGAGAATATTACATATTTATCCTTGGATGGCTCTCATGTGACATCAGCTGCTCATGGAATAGCCTTTAGAAGTTGTTGTGGTCGGGAGTTACGGAAGGATTTGGACTCACAGTTGCATTCTGTTTCCCAAGGTCACTCACTTACTAAACGTTCCTTCTCCGGTAGGTGATTTAGGAATGTTTTCAACGTAACTGTTTTTTAGGGGGTTGTTGGCTGTGTGACTAGGGCCTACCTCACTGAGAGCGAAAGGACATTTCCAGTGAACTTTTGGTGTCTTTGGTAAGGAAAGGTTATGGCATGGAAAATACTGCAACTGTCCTATACTGTAATTACTGTCAGTTTGTTTTGGCCACCTTCATCTCAGCCTGTTCAGAACCGCATGAGTATGCAAAAGCTACACACACACATGCGCGCACACACACACACACACACACACTAAATAATGATAGTGTTTGTTGAGAAACCACACACCTGCTGGATTATTTTGTTTACCCTTTTTGTTTACCCTTTCTGATGGTAACATGATAGAAGATGCATCTGCTATATTTACAAATGTATTAAAATACATTTGAATGAATATCTATTTCAATTATGTGTCAATGAAATCTAATCACTGTGTTTAGATCAAATTAGACCCGTTAATCAAGCATGTGTCATCTTGTCTTCCAACAGCTACCCCGCTGTCTGCGACTTTCTACAACACAATAACTTGTTATCTGTCATTCGAGCCCATGAAGCACAGGACGCTGGGTAAGTGTCCTCTTTTTACCCACCGCTGACTGCTACAGCCCTTCTCCTTGGACAACTATGTCGCTTGAGTTTACGCAAGTAAACATTTGAACCTGTTATTTAACAAAAAAATTGTGCTGTATTGAAAGTTACAGAGTTTTGGCCATCAGAGCCCCTTCAAAGGACTTTGATAGCAAGCATGTCAAAACGTTGAAGAAAAGGCTGAGGCAGAGGGGAGCCCAAACTGACCGCTGAACTGAAGGCTTGTCGCCCTGTTTGTTTTCTCTACACTCCCGCTGCTTGTCCACGCAGACCGTCTGGTCCCACTCAAAGAGCAAGTCAGCCTTAGGCACAGCTCTAGGATCAGATTACCGTGTCCAAATCAATGAAATGACTCCTCAGGGCACTGTTGACTTCATTCACATGCACAATGTGTATGTTACATTATTATATAACCTGTTGTAATATATGCCATTTAGCAGGCCCCTTTATCCAAAACGATGTTAAAGTAATGCGTGCGTACATTTCAGATGGTCCTGGGAATCGAACCCGCTGCTCTACCACACTGAGCTACAGAGTATTAGGTAGTGTTGTTGTAACGGCGACGGTAATCATGATGCCTTCTCTCCCTCTAGGTACCGCATGTACAGGAAGAGCCAGACGACAGGGTTTCCTTCTCTCATCACCATCTTCTCAGCACCCAACTACCTAGACGTCTACAATAACAAAGGTAAGCACAGAGTCCCCAGTATTCATTACCTCGACTATGTATTAGTTTATTTTGCGTCTCTTGGGTTGGTTTAGATGGGGATGGGCTGGACTGGACTAACTGCGGTCCATTTGGCATGCACACTCTGGAGGAGGCTGGACACAGACAGACCTTTGTGATGTGAGTCAGCACAAAAAGTCTCAGAGCGACTCTTTTTGTCCAATAGGGGCACCAAAGGGGAGTTTCCAGGACAGGGAGAAGGGAATGGGGCTGTTTTTTGGCACACACACACAGAGAAAGAGACTGCCATTTTCCCCATGGGGGCATATTTTTGCATAGGTGTGAATTGGGGCAAAGCCAGTGAGTTTACTTGAGGGCATGTGTTGAGATGTTTTGAAGTATTTTTGTCAGTCTTACAGTGGGCTATGTTTACAGGTTGTTGTTTTAACCTTGATGTTCCCTGTTCTCGGCACACTTTCATATCTAATCCCAGCTTTGCCAACTCAAAGGTAAAGAGCTTTAAATAGCCAGCCTTGTGGAGCACAGTCAGAAACGCAGGCAATTACTCAGCCCTGTTAGATTCTACTTCCCACTGTAGTTTTATGGTGCATTTAACATCGGTTGCATATTTCCTCAAATGTTTTTTTTTATGGTTAAAAAGAGTTTGACTCAGGCGATGTCGTTTTCTAGGATTCTTTTCTATTCTCTTGAAACAACAAGGATAGAGCTTCTAAATGAAGAGGTAAGAAGAGAACATTCTGTATGTTATTTCTGTTAAGAACTGCCCAATGAGGCACAAATATGGTTAGAATCTGTCTGATCATTAAATTAGGCGGGGGCAGGGGCAGGGCGCCCAATTGAAACGCAAGTGACCGTAATAGATTGATCTTCTCTCATCTTGGACTGGGGCCTCGGTTGCGAGCGCTGCAGTCTAGTGATTGATGGCCGGTCGATGGCCACTGTAAATCTAAAAGGAGCCCGTCGTCTCAATATGAAGACGTTGCCAGATTCAAATTAACCGGGGCCCCTCCCCAATGGTCTGCGGTCCTGGGACAGTGTAACCCTTATCAGAGAGGGGATGCCGTCAGAGCCAGGAAACCCCTAGCCGGTGGTTTCACAGGCAAATAAATAAAAACCAAAACACAAAGGCCAACATTGCAGAGTGGATAAAATGTAAAGGCCACATAGCTCCTTTTTTTTAAGGATAAGATAAATTGTAGAATCAGATTGTTCCACCCCTGAGACAAGGGGCTACTACTCTACAGGGTCTCCTGTCAGAGGTCAAGTTGTCTGTGGTCACATGAGCTGGAGCTGGGTTGTCACTGATGGTCACTCAGGCTAATGTGTTTTGCTCCTCCTGCTACTTCCCTGACATTACACTGGTGTGTAGAGAGAGATGAACTATGGTACACCCTGCACTCAAATGAAAACACACCGCCATGATTGCTCTCTCTCGCTCCCTCCCTCTCTCACTCTCACCCTCCTCTCTCCCACCCCCTCTCTCTCTCTTTATCCTTTCTCTCCATGAGCTGTAAACATGAAAACTGGCTGCTGCAACACAATATAGAGGAGGTTGGAGGACTCCAAGGGGGAAATAATATTTGTGCATGCTATATTGTCTAGCTGCTTAATTAAGATCTCCCAGCTCAACAAGACCCTTCGGTCGCTGGGCCTGCCTCTTGGACAGTGATGGCAATTACGCATATTCAAACACATATAAGGCATTTACCTGTTTTTCCCCTGCTGTATGTTGTTGGTGCTTGTGTTTAGACAGTTGGAAGTGTGACGGGGAGACAGAAGTAGATGGACGGCTTTGAAAGTGTCAGACTGGGGATTCAGGCATGTGTGGTGAGAAGTTGGCTGTGTTAATCACCAGGTCAAACTTCAGCACAAACATTTAGCCTACCTGCTTCTTAATCAGCAAAAACATTTAGCCTACCTGCTTCTTAATCAGCACAAACATTTAGCCTACCTGCTTCTTAATCAGCACAAACATTTAGTTTACCTGCTTCTTAATCAGCACAAACATTTAGCCTACCTGCTTCTTAAACAGCACAAACATTTAGCCTACCTGCTTCTTAATCAGCACAAACATTTAGCCTACCTGCTTCTTAATCAGCACACACATTTAGCCTACCTGCTTCTTAATCAGCACAAACATTTAGCCTACCTGCTTCTTAATCAGCACAAACATTTAGCCTACCTGCTTCTTAATCAGCACAAACATTTAGCCTACCTGCTTCTTAAACAGCCATCTTTCCCCTTCTCTCTCCTGTTTTTCGTTGATATAGTGAAATTAGAGATGGATTGAAATTGCTGTTGCTCTAGAGAGGACAGGCTCAGAGATATGGCCGAGGCAATTGTTCATTGACCTCTGGGGGTCAAAAGTCAGAGTTCAGTTTCCTGTGAGGTTGGCATGTGGCGGTGCGATCGTACGAGGGGTGGAAAGAGATGGCATGCTGGCGTGGAAAAAATATCACGTTGGCATCCCCGGGGCAGGAATGATGACAGTGAACAAGGGAATTTTCCGCCTCGTCACTGATGACAGCGTGGGGACCTTGTCTGGATGTTCTGCAGGGATTCCCACCCCCTCCAGCCAGAGCACATCAGAGCAGAATGGGGAGGTTCTGTTTTCCTCTCTGGATTTCTGGGTGGGAAGTTGGATGGGACTCTTGGCAAGAGAGGACCAGTTAACCAATAAACATTCCATTGTTATTATTTAGTCTCCTTCTGTGACTTAACAATAGTTAAGATCAAGACCTCAATTATTGATCAATGACAACTCAATCTGCATTATTACTAACACTGTACTGTGTAGTCTACTGTATTGCACTGCAACAGTGATCTACTCGGATCAAATATGTGTGGGATGATAAATTGAAGTGAAGTGAAAAATCAAACAGTCTGCCTCTGTTACATGAATACAGAGAGGTAGACCTTAGAGTGATGGGCAGACGGACAGTACAGGAGGAAGAATTAAGCCAGAGGAGGTAGAGAGGAACTTTCATCCCTCTGCCCCGCTTCCCTCCATCCCTCCAGACAAAGGGGATCAGAGAGCCGTCCTCGTTACGAAGGGAGGAAAACCCTTCTCAGCAGGCACTCCTCTGTAAATAATGTAGGAGAAGACAGACCGGTGGGTAGGCGTCGGGATGACTTGACCGTGGTAGTGTGTGTGTGTGTGTGTGTGTGTTAAAGCACAGAGTCTGGTGTTTTCCCCTAAGAAGCACTAGAGGAGCATGCAGCTTTATCAGAGCAACAGAGACCCCCGGTGGTCATCTGAAGAACTGCAAGGAACCTCCGAAAATATTATGATTTATTTTTTGAAAATGTATTGATTTGTGAGTTTAAAAAAAAAAACATTTTATTATTTTATGAAAAGCAAGTCACGTGTTAGGAATATTTGGTCCTTTCTGGAATCAAACCCAGAACGCTGGTGTCACAAACGACAACGAGCTGAGCCTTGTGGCATGAGGGGTTGCTTGTTATAAGCCACTAACTGCGTAGATCCTACATTGCAAGTGGATTTGTGCTGTCTGAGTTTGTGTGTCTGTATCTAAGAGAAGGCACAGCAGCTCATAAGAATGGTTGTTGATACTCAAGTCTGCACCATTTGCTTGCTCCCCCACCCGCTCGTCTCACCACTGTATCACCAACCCCAACTCTCACCAAGCCCACTCCAAGTGAATGTTAGTCTGGCTGTAGATGTACAGACTCATGACATGCAGATGGCTGGCATGCCGCGTTTGATGACTGGCTATTCTCAAACCCAGTCAGGAGACGCCCTGAGGCAGGAAAGTCCCCACCGGGACCCGACCTCGGTGTCAGCTTTCCCCTCAACGAATCTGGGCCACATTGGCTGGGTGTTGCGGGTGGGAGGGGGAGCAGATTGCTGTATAAAGGGGGTTAGGCAGCAGTGTCTGCCTGTGTGGTTCCCTGGCCTGTTGCAACGTGATAACACCTTACCCTGATTAGACCAACTAGGTCATTGGCCCAGGCCCAGGTCTAATACTAATGGGGCTGCTGTGTGAGCCAAAATAGCAAAGTATTCTAATACAAGTTGAAGTCATACATAATGTATTTGGAAATTGTTTTTTTTTAATCATCATTCTAAAACATACATGAGAATCTATAGATTTTTCATGATACAAAAAAGGATTAGATTTTTTTTATGGACCGCGATTATATGTTTTCTTACTGTATTACATACAGTACCAGTCAAACGTTTGGACACACCTACTCATTCAAGGGTTTTAATTTATTAACTATTTTCTACATTGACTATTTTCTACATTGTACAGCAATAGTAACTATGAAATAACACATATGGAATCATGTAGTAACCAAAAAAGTGTTAAACAAATCAAATCATATTTTATATTTGAGATTCTTCAAAGTAGCCACCCTTTGCCTTGATGACAGTTTTGCACACTATTGGCATTCTCTCAACCAGCTTCATGAGGAATGATTTTCCAACAGTCTTGAAGGAGTTCCCACATATGCTGAGCACTTGTTGGCTGCTTTTCCTTCACTCTGCGGTCCGACTCATCCCAAACCATCTCAATTGGGTTGAGGTCGAGTGATTGCGGAGGCCAGGTCATCTGATGCAGCACTCCATCACTCCCCTTCTTGGTCAAATAGCCCTTACAACATGTGTTTTGGGTTGTTCTGTTGAAAAACAAATGATAGTCCAACTTAGTGCAAACCAGATGGGATGGCGTATCGCTGCAGAATGCTGTGGTAGCCATACTGGTTAAGTGTGCCTTGAATTCTAAATAAATCACTGATAGTGTCACCAGCAAAGCACCATCACACCTCCTCCTCCATGCTTCATGGTGGGAATTACACATGAGGAAATCATCCGTTCACCTACTCTGCATCTCAGAAAGACATGGCGGTTGGAACCAAAAATCTCAAATTTGGACACATCAGACCAAAGGACAGTTTTCCACTGGTCTAATGTCCATCGCTCGTGTTTCTTGCCCAAGCAAGTCTCTTCTTATTATAATTGTCTTTTAGTAGTGATTTCTTTGCAGCAATTCGACCATGAAGGCCTGATTCACGCAGTCTCCACTGAACCGTTGATGTTGAGATGTGTCTGTTACTTGAACTCCGTGAAGCATTTATTTGGGCTGTAATCTGAGGTGCAGTTAACTCTGATGAATGTATCCTCTGCAGCAGAGGTAACTCTAGGTCTTCCTTTCCTGTGGCGGTTTTTGCACTTGAAGAAACTTTAAAAGTTATTGACATTTTCCTCTCTTAAAGTAATGATGGACTGTCGTTTGTCTTTGCTTATTTGAGCTGTTCTTGACATAATATGGACTTGGTCTTTTACCAAATAGGGCTATCTTCTGTATACCGCCCCTACCTTCTCACAACACAACTGATTGGCTCAAACGCATTAAGAAGGAAAAAAATTCAACAAATTAACTTTTAACAAGGCACACCTGTTAATTGAAATGCATTCCAGGTGACTACCTCATGAAGCTGGTTGAGAGAATGCCAAGAGTGTGCAAAGCTGTCATGAAGGCAAAGGGTGGCTACTTTGAAAAATCTCATCTCAAATATATTTTGATTTGTTTAACACTTTTTGGGTTACTACATGATTCCATATGTGTTATTTCATAGTTTTGATGTGTTCACTATTATTCTACTGTATAAAATTGTACATATAAAGAAAAGGTGTGTGCAAACTTTTGTCTGGTACTGTGTGTTTCTCTCATAAACACTGAGGGTTAAACTGGTTCTTGATACAGCCTCGGTTTCTGACCCCATCTTTGGTATGTTACAATTGCCTCCCAGAGAATTTGGTGTTTTCCACAGATCCAATATTCCATGCATATATTGGCACAGAGAAAACTATGCACAAGACCTCTGGAGACCCCTGTTTGCACTAGACCTCTGGAGCAGTATTGCATACTGTGGCGAACCAAAGCACTCCTCTTGGTTCTCCGATAAACTTTCTCCCTTTGTTTTATCTCCTGTGGAACTTACAAGTAGATTTGCTGTGTTTCAGCGTATTTTTCTGCACCAGCTTTTCCTTTCAACGTCCCTCCACCGCCATCCTCTCTCCTTCTGACTCTCCAATCATCTCTCTCTCTCTATCGCTCTCTATAATCATCTTACTCTCTCTCTCTCTAATCATCTCGCTCTCTCGCTCTCTCTCTCTCTCCCTCTTCCCTCACTTCATCTCTCTCACCTCCCTCCCCCTCTTCCCTGCCTCTTTCTCACTCTCTCCTTTCACCCTCTCCCTCCATGCCTCCCTCCATCCATCCCTCACCAGAAATTCAAGTTCTTTCACTAAGGAATAGAGGGAGGGATGGCCCATATGCTGAGCAAGGTGTTTTTCTTGGTTTAATTCATGTTTTAAATCCCTTTAAATGATGCTGGGACTGTAGTGGTGGGGGTTGAGGGCTAGGAATTAAGACGAAAGAACATTCTGGAAGAGCCGAGGATGGATTTAAAAGGCCAGCTGTGTTGAACAGGACATAGCGGAGACAGACTAGGTATTTTTAGTTAATACCGCTGTTTTAATTGCAAGACACAATGTCCCTTGTGGTGTAAAACTGACAGGTCTATTGGGGTTTAGTGACGAGCTGGATTTACAGTTTTATGGATAGTTTTATAGTGCACTCTATGGATGTTCTAGGATAGAAGGCCCTCTGAATGTATTCATAATGCTATGTACACCAGTGGTTCGTTCAACATGTTACAGTAGTTTTTACAGTAGTTTACTTAAAGCATCCAGGTATAATTCATTATGATGCAGTTATTAGCCCATTATGATGTATTGTAATCATCTAGAAATGATCCAGACAAAATCATAGAGAGACAAAACATTCTATATATACCTTGCTATAAAACATGAATAACATACATGCTTATAACAAGTTGTAATGCATAATACCTGGATGCTTTTTTTTTTCATTTTCCTTTTTTCTTTGTGTGTGTGTGTATGTATGTGTGTATATATATATATATATATATATGCTCCAAAAAATAAAGGGAACACGTAACTCCAAGTCAATCACACTTCTGTGAAATCAAACTGTCCACTTAGGAAGCAACACTGATTGACAATACATTTCACATGCTGTTGTGCAAATGGAATAGACAACAGGTGGAAATTATAGGCAATTAGCAAGACACCCCCAATAAAGGAGTGGTTCTGCAGGTGGTGACCACAGACCACTTCTCAGTTCCTATGCTTCCTGGCTGATGTTTTGGTCACTTTTGAATGCTGACGGTGCTTTCACTCTAGTGGTAGCATGAGACGGAGTCTACAACCCACACAAGTGGATCAGGTAGTGCAGCTCATCCAGGATGGAACATCAATGCGAGCTGTGGCAAGAAGGTTTGCTGTGTCTGTCAGCGTAGTGTCCAGAGGCGCTACCAGGAGACAGGCCTGTACATCAGGAGACGTGGAGGAGGCCGTAGGAGGGCAACAAACCAGCAGCAGGACCGCTACCTCTGCCTTTGTGCAAGGAGGAGCAGAAGGAGCACTGCCAGAGCCCTGCAAAATGACCTCCAGCAGGCCACAAATGTGCATGTGTCTGCTCAAACGGTCAGAAACAGACTCCATGAGGGTGGTATGAGGGCCCGACGTCCACAGGTGGGGGTTGTGCTTACACCGTGCAGGACATTTGGCATTTGCCAGAGAACACCAAGATATGCAAATTCGCCACTGGCGCCCTGTGCTCTTCACAGATGAAAGCAGGTTCACATGTGGCTGGAGTGTGTCAGCAGTTCCTGCAAGAGGAAGGCATTGATGCTATGGACTGGTCCGCCCGTTCCCCAGACCTGAATCCAATTGAGCACATCTGGGACATCATGTCTCACTCCATCCACCAACGCCACGTTGCACCACAGACTGTCCAGGAGTTAGCGGATGCTTTAGTCCAGGTCTGGGAGGAGATCCCTCAGGAGACCATCCGCCACCTCATCAGGAGCATGCCCAGGCGTTGTAGGGAGGTCATACAGGCACGTGGAGGCCACACACACTACTGAGCCTCATTTTGACTTGTTTTAAGGACATTACATCAAAGTTGGATCAGCCTGTAGTGTGGTTTTCCACTTTAATTTTGAGTGTGACTCCAAATCCAGACCTCCATGAGTTGATAAATTTGATTTCCATTGATCATTTTTGTGTGATTTTGTTGTCAGCACATTCAAACTATGTAAAGAAAAAAGTATTTAATAAGATCATTCAGATCTAGGATGTGTTATTTTAGTGTTTTTTTGAGCAGTGTATTTTTTTTTTATATATATATTTTTTCTCCCCAATTTCATGGTATCCAATTGGTAGTTAGTCTTATTTCATCACTGCAACAGCCGTATGGACTCGGGAGAGGCGAAGGTCGAGAGCTGTGTGTCCTTCTTGAAAACACTGTCCACTTAACCCGGAAGCTAGCCGCACCAATGTGTTGGAGGAAACACCATGCACCTGGCGACCTGTCAGCGTGCACTGCGCCCGGCCCGCCACAGGAGTCGCTAGTGTGCGATGGGACAAGAACACTGGATGCTTTAAGTAAAGTGATACCGACATGGGTTGTGCCAGATGAAATTTCAAAAATGTTCTACTTCATATTCATAATCTCCAGCACCACCCCAACACCAACATAGGGTATATGAAAATGGCACATTTCTATGTATTGTAGTAAAGAAAATAAAGGAAGATGCGTGTTTCCAATTACATCATCAACCAGTTAGCAGGCTATTATTAGGCAACGCCTACTCATAATTGGTTGAAATCACATGATGGACACCGATGTCATTGAAAACACTTTTTTTCCTCTGTTTTTTACTTCAAAACATAGAAACGCGCCATTTTCACATATGTTGATGTTAGGGTAGTAGTAGAAATGATGAATATGAAGTTGTAAATGTTTGAAATGTTTCTTTAAAACACCTCCCCATGGGCCTGTTCCGTAGGATGTAAAATTACAGAAAGAAATGTATCAAGTAGAACCGAAATTATTGTCTATCAGATAGAATAGAATCATGTCATCTCTATTCATTCTATTTCTGTCTGCAACATACAGTGTTTCACATCCCTGAATAAGTACTTACTCAAAAATGTGGAGGAAATCAATTACCTCATTTTTTTTTGTAATGAATCTTAAATGGCTGAAGTAACCAGTACATCTTTTTTTAAGTTAATCTAAATTATGTCTTTGCCTGTTCCTTACAGCTGCAGTACTGAAGTATGAGAACAACGTGATGAACATCAGGCAGTTCAACTGCTCACCTCACCCCTACTGGCTGCCCAACTTCATGGATGTCTTCACCTGGTCCCTCCCCTTTGTCGGGGAGAAAGGTGAGCGGGACACACCCACACATTGACAACCCTGTCAAATGTGAAGTTCAAGTCAATTTAATACATTTAGGAAACTGTTGTTGTGGCTGTTATTAGGACTCCCATGCAGTGTTATATGTGGCTATAAACATGCCTAACAACACAACAACTAGAAATAGCAATTGAGATGACCAATTATCACACCCAGTGGTATATGTGGATATAGTCATGCCTAACGTATCAGCCAAAAATATCAAATGAGATGTGTCCTTAACAATTATCACATCAAATGTCATTCAGCATAACGCCACAAGGTTGTCAAAAGGAATTTACGTTATCTTTGACTGCATGTATTTTAGTATAATGTGTCATAAGGCTGAAGGTGACATACAGTGCCTTGCGAAAGTATTCGGCCCCCTTAAACTTTGCGACCTCTTGACACATTTCAGGCTTTAAACATAAAGATATAAAACTGTATTTTTTTGTGAAGAATCAACAGCAAGTGGGACACAATCATGAAGTGGAACGACATTTATTGGATATTTCAAACTTTTTTAACAAATCAAAAACGGAAAAATTGGGCATGCTAAATTATTCAGCCCCCTTAAGTTAATATTTTGTAGCGCCACCTTTGGCTGCGATTACAGCTGTAAGTCGCTTGGGGTATGTCTCTATCAGTTTTGCACATCGAGAGACTGACATTTTTTCCCATTCCTCCTTGAAAAACAGCTCGAGCTCAGTGAGGTTGGATGGAGAGCATTTGTGAACAGCAGTTTTCAGTTCTTTCCACAGATTCTCGATTGGATTCAGGTCTGGACTTTGACTTGGCCATTCTAACACCTGGATGTGTTTATTTTTGAACCATTCCATTGTAGATTTTGCTTTATGTTTTGGATCATTGTCTTGTTGGAAGACAAATCTCTGTCCCAGTCTCAGGTCTTTTGCAGACTCCATCAGGTTTTCTTCCAGAATGGTCCTGTATTTGGCTCCATCCATCTTCCCATCAATTTTAACCATCTTCCCTGTCCCTGCTGAAGAAAAGCAGGCCCAAACCATGATGATGCCACCACCATGTTTGACAGTGGAGATGGTGTGTTCAGGGTGATGAGCTGTGTTGCTTTTACGCCAAACATAACGTTTTGCATTGTTGCCAAAAAGTTCAATTTTGGTTTCATCTGACCAGAGCACCTTCTTCCACATGTTTGGTGTGTCTCCCAGGTGGCTTGTGGCAAACTTTAAACAACACTTTTTATGGATATCTTTAAGAAATGGCTTTCTTCTTGCCACTCTTCCATAAAGGCCAGATTTGTGCAATATACGACTGATTGTTGTCCTACGGACAGAGTCTCCCACCTCAGCTGTAGATCTCTGCAATTCATCCAGAGTGATCATGGGCCTCTTGGCTGCATCTCTGATCAGTCTTCTCCTTTTATGAGCTGAAAGTTTAGAGGGAAGGCCAGGTCTTGGTAGATTTGCAGTGGTCTGATACTCCTTCCATTTCAATATTATCGCTTGCACAGTGCTCCTTGGGATGTTTAAAGCTTGGGAAATCTTTTTGTATCCAAATCCGGCTTTAAACTTCTTCACAACAGTATCTCGGACCTGCCTGGTGTGTTCCTTGTTCTTCATGATGCTCTCTGCGCTTTTAACGGACCTATGAGACTATCACAGTGCAGGTGCATTTATACGGAGACTTGATTACACACAGGTGGATTGTATTTATCATCATTAGTCATTTAGGTCAACATTGGATCATTCAGAGATCCTCACTGAACTTCTGGAGAGAGTTTGCTGCACTGAAAGTAAAGGGGCTGAATAATTTTGCACGGCCAATTTTTCCGTTTTTGATTTGTTAAAAAAGTTTGAAATATCCAATAAATGTCGTTCCACTTCATGATTGTGTCCCACTTGTTGTTGATTCTTCACCAAAAAATACAGTTTTATATCTTTACGTTGGAAGCCTGAAATGTGGCAAAAGGTCGCAAAGTTCAAGGGGGCCAAATACTTTCGCAAGGCACTGTACATCCACTTTAATCTCCAACACCCCGTGTCACCCCTCCTTTCCATGCTGCTGACATCTACTGTACAAAAGTAGCATGACAAGTTACAATTTACATTCTCTGTTTAATTTAATCAATGTGTAAACTATGAGTTATCTTATCCAAGACCCCACTCCCACTTACACAACCCTCCCCCCATCTCTCTGTTCACCACTGGAGTGTAGTTAAATGTGGAAACACCCCAAACCATTCCCCAAACACTGTAGTTGGATGTCACATTTTAGACATGGCTCACATTCTAGCAGCTAGTCCTAGCTCTCCCTCACACTCCCTTCCTTCCTCTCTCCCTTATGTCTTCTCTCTCTCTCTGTTTCTTTTTCTCTCTCCCCACCCCCTTCCTGTTTTTCTCTCTCTCTTCCCCCCCTTCCTTTCTCTCTCTCTCCCTCTCTCTCTCTCTCTCTAGTCACTGAGATGCTGGTTAACGTGTTAAGCATCTGCTCCAATGATGAGCTGACGACAGACGAGGAGATCGATGGTAAGTCTGTGTAGTGTGCCATTGACTGGTACTATTTCCTCTCATGTTGCCACGACAGGTTAGAATAGCCCAATTCCCTTTCTCGCAGGTGCTCTCTCCCCTCTCTGTTTCACTCTAAAACTGTATTCAAATGTAATTTAAGCAAAAGCTAAAAAGCAAGATCTAATGACATGACATTGCTGACTTCACTCTATATGAGTATTGGAATGATTGGAGAATGGGGAATAGAGCCCCAATGTTGAGTTGTCATAATACCCATAAAACCTAGTGGTCAAACAGGGAAATGGTTCCAATTGTTTTAAAAGTCACCTTGTCTGAGATATATTTACATGGTTATCAAAATGTCACGCCAGGGTAATAAGCCTACACGGAACACAGCCCTCATGTTGTGTCTCTAAAATCCCCTATTGGAAAAATGTATGGTGGAAAAACAAAAAATGACAATGTCCCTGTTAGACCGCTATGTTATATGGGTATTATGACTCATACTGTGTATTATGACTCATACTGTGGTAGTCTATAGGGCAAGAGAGGAAGGACGGGTCGGGCAAGGGAGGAAGGAAGGGTAGCCTAGTGGTTAGAGTGTTGGACTAGTAACCGAAAGGTTGCAAGTTAAAAATGCCAGAGCTGACAAGGTACAAATCTGTCGTTCTGCCCCTGAACAGGCAGTTAACCCACTGTTCCTAGGCCGTCATTGAAAATAAGAATTTGTTCTTAACTGACTTGCCTAGTAAAATAAAGTTAAAAATTTAAAAAAAAATAAAAAATGAGCGTTGACTTTCTCTCTGTGATTGACTATACTTCCACTAGAGGGCAAAATCTACCAATGGAACATCATCAGCTCAACACATACATTTGGCATTTACTTTCTTTGGATCCACAGTAGAAGCATGACAGTGCAAGATGCCCGCATAGATGCACACACATATACACACACACACATATACACACACATATACACACACACACACATATACACACACATATACACACACACACACACATATACACACACACATACATTTTCACACACACACACATATACACACACACACACACACACATACATATACACACACATACATATACACACACACACATATACACACACACACACATATACACACACACATACATATACACACACACACACATATACACACACACACACATATACACACACACACACATATACACACACACACACACTCACACATATACACACACACACACACATATACACACACACATACATATACACACACACACACACATAAACATACATATACACACACACACATATACACACACACACACATACATACATATATACACATATACACACACACATACATACACACACACACACACACACACACATACACATACATATACACACACACACATATACACACACGCGCACACACACACATACATATACACACACACATACATATACACACACACACACACACATATATACACACACACACACATATACACACACACATACATATACACACACACACATATACACACACACACACACACCCTATGTTGGAGGATAGCTATTAGCCACTATGTCACTCAGTTGTGGTTATTATCTACTATGTGTGTTTGTTACAAAAGTCAACACATTCCACAATTCTAGACAATTGTCTTTTCATTTTCGTGAAAAGACAAACTCTACCTACCCAGGAAAACCGGGAGATCTGTGGCTAAATTGCGTGCGACTTCTGTGCTGGCCAATCAGATAGCTCAAAATCACTGCTCCTACAGAGCTTCCACGACCCTGGCTACAGCAAAGTTTGATACTAGCTGACAGAATAACTTTTAAAACCATGACCACAGAGAGACTGTCAAAGAATACAGCAAAGAGCTGCAGTTTTTATGAGTGAGTTCATGTTTAAGTTTTTATTTTACACTGTCACTGTTTTTATTCAACACTAATCGAAAAAAAAAACATGAGCTGGCGCACACCCAGAAAAAAATATTTTAGGTGGAGGTGCTGACTAACGGCGAATTAACTATAAAGTATCAAAAATAAAGAGTCGCACACTCAATATATAAACTCCCAGTAATTTATTGAGTAAATCAGCAACGTTTGGGCATCACTGTGCCTTCTTCAGGGTAATGTCATGAATGCTTGAACCAGGTTATGTAGGCAAACAGTGCACTTAGTGCAACCAATGACAATAGTGAGGGATGTGTCATAATTCTTAAGTTAATTTGAATGAATTGAGGGAAACTTAAAGAACAATAGTTTATGGCATATTGAATATATTGGCTATTGTTATCATATGGAAACAGATTTGAATATTGTACATAATATTAGCCTCAACATACATTATTGTTGAATTAAATTTCACATATTTAATTGTTTTCTATTTTGTTTTGTTATATGTAATCTTTTGGTTCAACCATAATGAATCATAAGCATCAACAACAGGGGGAACATGTTGGGTGTACGCTGATAAGCTGTAGAAAGAATATATCAATTTATAAGACTTGTTCATAAAAGAGACAATTGTTCATATGAAGAGCCTGAGATCAAAGTCAATATTCAGACCACTAGGGGTCAATGTTTTAGATAGGATATCCAGTAAGCCTCCATTAGTAGTAGGATGATCTCGATGTTACCTCTCCTTGATAGAGCAACATGCTCAATGCCTGTGTATTTGAGGGAGGAGATTGGATGGTTAGCTTCAACAAAGTGAGCTGCTACTGGATAGTCAATGTTCTTACATGTGATTGAGCTGCGGTATTCAGCTATGCGTTGTTTTAATTGTCTTTTCGTTTGTACTACATAGGCTTTCCCGCATAAACAGGTGATGAGATAGATTTTTCCCTTGGTCTTGCATGAGATGATACCCCTAACAGTGATTTTTCGACCTGTATGTGGGTGTCTGAAGAAGGATGTTTTTATAGTGCTATTGCACTGTGCGTATGAGCCAAATTTTGTAGTCCCCATTTGGAATTGGTGTCGAGAGTGTCTGAGTGGGCTCAGGGGGCATGTCTGATCTCACCAAGCTATCTCCAATATTGCGACCACGCTTATAGACCACCAGTGGGGGTTCCTTGAAGAGGTGTCTATGAATTTTTGGGTCTGATTGCAGAATATGCCAGTGCTTCTTCAGGATTGCTTTGATTTTCTCCGAACACTTGGTATACTTGGTGCAAAAGACGGTTGCCTTGTTTTTTTCTTTGTTTGAGTTTTTTGCAATTCCTCTCTTGGTTTTAGAGATATGTTCATCATTCCAGCATCAAGAGCTTTATACTTGTAGCCTCTCATTTAGAACTTATGTCTCTTTTTTTTTACTTATTATTTTTTTACATTGCCTTCAAGATTCGTTTAACCCTGGCTATGTGGTAGACCATTCTTGAGGGGAAGGGGATGCGTACTATCCGCACATAGCAGGGTTATGAACAACTCTCTCTTTTATGAACAAGTCTTATAAATGTATATATTCTTTCTACAGCTTATCAGTGTACTGGTCATCAAGGCAAAGGGTGGCTACTTTGAAGAATCTAAAATATATTTAGATTTGTTTAACACTTTTTGGGTTACTACATGATTCCATGTGTTATTTCATAGTTTTGATGTCTTCACTATTATTCTACAATGTAGAAAATAGTTAGATTTTTTTTTTTATTGAAAAGAAAAGAAATGGAATGAGTAAGTGTGTCAACTTTTGACTGGTATTGTATATTAGACCTACTGCCCAAACAATTCCTACAGAACCGTTTTTATTAGGTTAATGTGACATTGTTTAAATCATGTTGAAAAAAAATCTGAGCGGTAGATCTCGGCTTTCTTTTTGACTGCGAAAGTGATTTTGGCTCAGAAAAGGTTGGTGACCAGTGTTGTAAAACATAGTGGCATTGTCTAGGTAGAGATGGTAGAGATGATTTGGAACACCCATTCCTAGATAAGCCCTAAATACTCCATCGCGTCTCTTATTTACCAAAGTCACACACGTTACCATAACTCTATAGGGAGGGGGAAGGAATGCTTAGGTCATATCCTGTTCCTGTATGGCAGGAAGTGGCGTGTTATAGAAAATGGCTTCTAACCCTTGACTCTAACACTGGTTTGCCTGACTGCCAAAACTTCCTGCTCCGGCCAAACGCTGCACCACATCAACCTAAGTACCTCCCCGAAGATTTCAAGAACACAGGCCGATTCTGACCATTCTGATTGGTCCGAGAAACCGATGGGTTGGGCGAGAGCCAGAACACATGTGGGTAAAGCGGCGTTTTGAAAATGTGTAATTGGCTTTGATACTCTGATTTGTTAGAGATAATCCAATCGCTGATGACTTTGATTTGAACAACACCCCTCATTTTGACTTGAATGATGGCAGTCTCAGACTGAAGTATGTAGTGAACATAAAGCAGTGAACATAGGTCATATCCTGTTCCTGTATGGCAGGAAGTGGTGTGTTATAGGAGAATGATTCGAACCCTTGACCCTAACGTTGATAGCTGACAGACACTTCTTAGTCACTCACCGCCTTGGTGACTAACATCTCATCATTACCTCATTTTCTTTCCTTCACGGACTTTCTTCAGTAGCTTAATATTCATTGTGTTGATGTTCATATTCTTTTCGTTATTTATTTATTTGTTTCTCTTCTCTCATCTAGGTCTCTCTCTCTCATGTCTCTCTCCCTCGCCGATGCTGTGTCATTTCATTATTTCCGTGGTTACCTCATCTAATTTGTCTCTCTTCTTTTCTGTTTTTCAGAGTTTTGTTTTAAGCCATTGCTTTTCTTTATGCTTGATGGGTGTGTGTTTGCCTTTTCTCTCTTTCCTCTCCACCTCCTTGGCTTCCTCTGTCATTCTTCTGCCATTCACTGATCTCTCTTGTCTTTTCTGTTCTCTTCTGGGGGTGTTCTTGAGAAGGACAACTAATATATGTCCCCAAGAAAGGTACAACCCTCAGCTCTACCGCCAATATACCTTTGTGCTGGTGCTTGCTCTTGCACATGCATTTTGGGAGCCAATTAACTAACCCAAGACGTAAATGTGTTGTAACATTTATGCTCAGTTTGGTTATTGATATTTATCAGTAAAAATAGAATATATAATCAATCTATAAAAATATTAAATGTAGACATGCACCAAAATTCAATCAATTGCAGGTAAAGGTCAACTGCACTGTAGGTTCACTCAGAATGTTGACACTATACAGTATTGGGTCACTTTTTGGATAGTCCAAATGTTCCATCTATTGATGGTCTACCGATAGTTATAATATTAACAAACTATCTGTTGATAAGCAACTGCTTGATAGGGTTACGGTTATAGTTAGAATATGGGTTAGGGTTAAGTTTACTGTTAGGATAAGGGTTAAGGTTAGGGTTAGTAGATAGTTAGTGTAAATGCTATTGATAGTCTGTAGGGCATCTACAGATGGACTATCCAAATAAAGTGTTACACAGTATTTTAACAGACTGGTATAGTTTTGAGTGGTGAACAGCTTGCACGGTGTGTTGGCTTCAATACTGGTAACTTAAACATAGCTTAAACATTTTCAGCGAACCTGCAGTACGGTTATCTGCACTTGAGTGAATTAGCGTTAGCCTATAGCTTCAATAGAAACAGTGCAGGGTAGTCAGTCCTCGATATGCTTCGCCTCTTTCCTGTGTAGAATGCCCAAAAGTCCAGCTAGCTGTTGCTCAATGTGAGAAGATGGGATACTCAGTACTGTCCCTAGTGGTCCGACCAAAAGAACACACTCCACTAGAGTCTCTCACTGTTATCTGCATACTCATTATTCTCTCTCCATATATTTCCAAGCACTTGTATTCATTTCCGTCTCTCACACTCCACCTCACTACCACTTTCCAAGCTGGGTCACAAAAGGGTCCTAGTGTCAAACACAAGTCATCCTGTCACAACATACAAGCTCCTAGACCAGGCTATATTCTAGACCAGGCTATATTCTAAACCAGGGCTATATTCTTCACCAGGCTATATTCTTCACCAGGCTATATTCTTCACCAGGCTATATTCTTCACCAGGCTATATTCTAGACCAGGCTATATTCTTCACCAGGCTATATTCTTCACCAGGCTATATTCTTGACACGGCTATATTCTTCACCAGGCTATATTCTTTACCAGGCTATATTCTTGACCAAGCTATATTATTCTTCAGAAATAGAAACATGGGTGATGTTCATTAGGGCGCACCGTAGAAACACTTTTTGCAACAGAAAATTAAAACAAGTGTTTCTTTCAAATAGTACTTCCCCATTTATCTCTGTTGTAATGTTTTCTTCCAGTCCGTGCCAACTGAACACGACCATGTAAGATGACAGTTTTAGATTGTTTACACCTTGTACGTTCAGAACCATTATATAACACGGGCCTCACAAAGCAATGGCAGATTAAACAGTAGTCCTAGCAAAGGGAATTGATAGCAGGTCATCTGCAGTGCTTTTCAATGTCTGATTAGACGAGGCAGAGTGTTTGAGGGAGTACTTTATCGATTGGCTGCCTACAGGGTCCCTCTAGACAGGCTATTGGTGCTGATGCATCGAACACCAAGCTTCACCTCTTTCTCAGAATGCCTTTCATACTAAGGCATAACCAGGGAATCGCAGTGGTGGAGTGAGATTCAAAGTCCTTCAATAACTACATAGTGTATTTTTATGTGATATCATATGCCTGTGCAAAAAACATTTACTAAATGATTCAAGTGTCAAATAAATGTGAACTAAACATTTAGGAAACAATTCCTTTGTATCAGTGGTTGTCACTCAAACATGTACTCTACTTAGACACACAAAACACAACTTAGTGTTAAGTTTTACTAGCTCATGTCTGGTAATGAGCACACCTTAAAGAAAATGCCTCACCCAGATAAGCAGACATGTTGTGATGGTTTGAAACAGCCTGACTGTCTGACCCTGAGAACTGCGTGCGTGCGTGTGTTATAGGTGCCACAGCCTCTGCACGCAAGGAGGTCATCAGAAACAAGATCCGTGCCATTGGCAAGATGGCGAGGGTATTCTCTGTCCTAAGGTATTTATTAGGAATCATCGCTGTAAGTCTGGGTGTGCATTTCCATTACACCAATGTTTATGTATTTTATCATATGTGCCCAGTTACATGATCCTAGGCAGAAGTCATTGTACATTGTACATTACAGGAATGCCGTTTTACATTTAAAAAATGTCTACATAAACAGGTCTTAATAACAACCCACTGGGCACAGACGTCAATTCAACGTCTATTCCTTGTTGGTTCACCAACATTTCATTGAAATTACGTGGAAACAACGTTGATTCAACCAGTGTGTGCCCAGTGGGAAACTCACAGCTGAGAATAAGGCTGCAATGAAAAGCTTTTAATAAAGGCTTATTTATACAGTATAACTTACTCAGTGGTATTCAAAGTCGGTGCCGTGACCCCTGGGGGGGTCACCAGTGAACTGCAGTGGGGTATGCAATTTATTTGTCTTGTGTACATTTTTATAAGAACAAAGACTTAAGAATACAGATTATTGTATGGGACAGTAGCTCTGCCACTAGAGATTCTGGGTTCGAGTCCAGGCTCTGTCACAGCCAACCGCGACTGGGGCGGCGCACAATTGGCCCAGCGTCGTCTGGGTTAGGGGAGGGTTCGGCTGGCAAGGATGTCAAGGATGACACGGTCGCCAGGTGTACAGTGTTTCCTCCAACATAATTGGTGCGACTGGCTTCCGGGTTATGTGGGCATTGTGTCAAGAAGCAGTGCGGCTTGGTTGGGTTGTGTTTTGGAGGACGCACGGCTCTCGACCTTCGCATCTCCCGAGTCCGTACGGGAGTTGCAGCGATGGGACAAGACTATAACTACCAATTGGGGAGCAATAGGAGCAGTAACTTTCATAAACATTGAGAAATTTGTTGAATCATGTGTGCTAGTATAGGGCTAGGAACACAGGACATTGGTGGCACCTTAATTGGGGAGAACGGGCTCATGGTAATGGTTGAGACGGAATAGGTGGAATGGTATCAAATACCATTGTTCCATGTGTTTGATGCCATTCCATTAAATCCGTTCCAGCCATTATTATGAGCCGTCCTCCCCTCAGCAGCCTCCACTGGCTAGAACAACAATGTGTGATGTTGGGAGTACGTGAGACTTGAGAAACACTTTTTTGAGAAGTTGAGAAACACTATTTCACATGAACGCATCAGTTCTGCATGCTATATTTCCATCTGAACGTTGCTTAATGTGTTTTTCACGTGCAGGAATGAGCTTGCTATAAGGCCTAAATGTTCTAGGGGCTATATTACTATCTGAACTTTGTGTCATTTGTTTGTTTGTTGTCCCTGCAGGGAGGAGAGTGAAAGTGTGTTGACACTGAAGGGGCTGACCCCCACCGGCATGCTGCCCAGTGGAGTGCTGTCCGGGGGCAAGGAGAAGCTCCAGAATGGTAAACCCCACAACACCTGGACCTCCATGTCCAGCCCACAACACCCCTCACACTGTTATATATAAGATTTTATTAGCAGTACATCTACTTTAAAGACCTGAAACTTATTGAGCCTTTTGGGTGGGGGGGGGGGGGTGTCTAGAATTAAACCTGCTATATTTGATATGACTTTTATGTCACAGAACACAGTTGCAGCAGTGGTAAATACTATGTAACTACCTGTGGGTCAGCGATTCCTCAAACTCAGTCCTGGGGACCCCAAGCGGTGCACATCTTGTTATTTAACCTAGCACTAAACAGCTGATTAAATAATCAACTCATCATAAAGCTTTATTTGATTCAGCTGTGTAGTGCTAGGGCAAAAACCTAAATGTGCACCCCTTGGAGTGGCTTTAGATAATACAGATATTAAATGTTAGAAGTTGACCCTCTGTGTCCCCATTGTCTCTTCTAATGCTCTCTTGCTTTCCTTACCCCCCCCCCCCTCTCTCTCTCTACCTTTCTCTCTGCAATCTACTGGTTATATCTCAAATATTGTCTGTGTTTTCTTCTTTCTCGTCTCTCCCTAGAAACCACAGGTATAATCTGTTGTGCAAGTATTCTGTCAGCAGTGTTTTGTGAGAATATTGTAGAATTCACCCTCCCATGTTGAATTCCAAACACTCCCAAAACCAGTCTGACGATCGATCGGTCTCCTTTACGTGACAGACTAGCATTAAAATATGCTTTTCCACAGGGTAGACATTTCTTCCAAAGATGAGTCGAATTGAATAATCTACCCACTGAATCGGGCTACAACATAGCCAATTTAGAATTTCTATTTATGTTCTATAGAACAAAAACGTGGACCTTGATTTTACAAATTGTAAGTAATTTTTAAGAAGTCAGGGAGGCTAAGGATCGACTACGATTCAGATTAATTGGAATTGACATAAACAACTGTGGATGTAAGGGGATCAATATTGTCCACCTTGTCATCCACAAACCAGGCAGAAATCCAAACAACTTCACTCTCCTCTCTTCAGGCTCTCTTGGTCAGTTTGTCTCCTCTGTCAGTTTTTCTGTCAGTTGTTTTAGTATGTACAGTGGTTCCTCCTTTAAATGTTGCGTCGTACTGCAGCACACCTTGCGGGCTGCTGCAGCATTCTATGGCACGTAAAAAATGGCTGACAATTAAATAACATCAATGCTAGTTTGACCACCAGAGGGCAACTTTGATAAGCATTTGGTAATCTCCCATATTGACATTACTAGAGAATTTAAAACCTTTTTTGTAATAACATAGTACATGGGATTGATTGTATGAACTTTGGATTAATTCATTTGATTAATATCATGGTGTTTCTATTGCGAGAAAAACTAAAAACTAAACCCTCAGGGTTTCCGTTAGGATGGAATGGGAAATATTGAGCTGTACAACGTGACGGTCGGGAGTAGGCTACAGCATAAGAGGATTGGGGAAATCTAAATTAATATTTAAGGGGCATAACATTTCTACACCCTAATTGTAGTGTAACCAATACTAATTTTGCCTATAATAGACCTACAGTATACAGTGGGGCAAACAAGTATTTAGTCAGCCACCAATTGTGCAAGTTCTCCCACTTAAAAAGATGAGAGAGGCCTGTAATTTTCATCATAGGTACACTTCAACTATGACAGACAAAATGAGAAAAAAAATCCAGAAAATCACATTGTAGGATTTTTTATGAATTTATTTGCAAATTATGGTGGAAAATAAGTATTTGGTCACCTACAAACAAGCAAGACTTCTGGCTCTCACAGACCTGTAACTTCTTCTTTAAGAGGCTCCTCTGTCCTCCACTCGTTACCTGTATTAATGGCACCTGTTTGAACTTGTTATCAGTATAAAAGACCCCTGTCCACAACCTCAAACAGTCACACTCCAAACTCCACTATGGCCAAGACCAAAGAGCTGTCAAAGGACACCAGAAACAAAATTGTAGACCTGCACCAGGCTGGGAAGACTGAATCTGCAATAGGTAAGCAGTTTGGTTTGAAGAAATCAACTGTGGGAGCAATTATTAGGAAATGGAAGACATACAAGACCACTGATAATCTCCCTCGATCTGGGGCTCCACGCAAGATCTCACCCCGTGGGGTCAAAATGATCACAAGAACGGTGAGCAAAAATCCCAGATCCACACAGGGGGACCTAGTGAATGACCTGCAGAGAGCTGGGACCAAAGTAACAAAGCCTACCATCAGTAACACACTACGCCGCCAGGGACTCAAATTCTGCAGTGCCAGACGTGTCCCCCTGCTTAAGCCAGTACATGTCCAGGCCCATCTGAAGTTTGCTAGAGAGCATTAGGATGATCCAGAAGAAGATTGGGAGAATGTCATATGGTCAGATGAAACCAAAATATAACTTTTTGGTAAAAACTCAACTCGTCGTGTTTGGAGGACAAAGAATGCTGAGTTGCATCCAAAGAACACCATACCTACTGTGAAGCATGGTGGTGGAAACATCATGCTTTGGGGCTGTTTTTCTGCAAAGGGACCAGGACGACTGATCCGTGTAAAGGAAAGAATGAATGGGGCCATGTATCGTGAGATTTTGAGTGAAAACCTCCTTCCATCAGCAAGGGCATTGAAGATGAAACGGGTCTTTCAGCATGACAATGATCCCAAACACACCGCCCGGGCAACGAAGGAGTGGCTTCGTAAGAAGCATTTCAAGGTCCTGGAGTGGCCTAGCCAGTCTCCAGATCTCAACCCCATAGAAAATCTTTGGAGGGAGTTGAAAGTCCCTGTTGCCCAGCAACAGCCCCAAAACGTCACTGCTCTAGAGGAGATCTGCATGGAGGAATGGGCCAAAATACCAGCAACAGTGTGTGAAAACCTTGTGAAGACTTACAGAAAACGTTTGACCTCTGTCATTGCCAACAAAGGGTATATAACAAAGTATTGAGATAAACTTTTGTTATTGACCAAATACTTATTTTCCACCATAATTTGCAAATAAATTCATTAAAAATCCTACAATGTGATTTTGTGGATTTTTTTTCAAATTTTGTCTGTCATAGTTGAAGTGTACCTATGATGAAAATTACAGGCCTCTCTCATCTTTTTAAGTGGGAGAACTTGCACAATTGGTGGCTGGCTAAATACTTTTTTGACCCACTGTATCTAAAAATATTTTTTTCAATGACGTGACTCTCCGCCAATAATTACATTTAGAGGATTGGAAGATTCTAAATTAAATATCTAAGGGGAATTTTCCATTAGGATCTGTGAGAATATCTAAGGGGCTTTTATATAATTCTAAATTCATTAATAATAATAATAATCGCTTTGTTTAAAAAGTAATGATATTTTGGAGATTTTGTTTTATTTAACAGAGTGAGCGAGAAAAGGGCAATTATTGAACATTGGGTGAGCCATTCTCACTAATTTGTAAATAAAGCCAGTTTGTTATTTAGAAAGGTTTCTCCAGAAATAAACCTAACTTGATTATTTAGCAGACATCACATGCTTATATTCAGTCAATACATGTATCTTAAGAATATCATGGAATATAATAGAGCATTTTCATTTCTCCATGCTTTTCTCAGAGCAGTGCTGAAATAGACATTCACAGTGGGAAGGCTATGTACAAAGATATTTTGGAGATGATTTTGTGTTTAAAAAACAACAGTGAGTGATTGTAATCTGACTAAAGGCCAAAATAATATTTATAAAGGCCAGAATATAGCCCTGCTACTAGCCATAATGACGCTGTACATCGTGACCATGTGTGTTTAAAAGAGTATTTGCCGTCATTCGACAATTTTGTTCCAATATTTCTGTAATTCCTTGATATTTATTCCCATAGTAATTTGTTATGGATTCATAACTAAATCAACATCTGCATTTTGAAAGAGTATTTTTATCATTATTTTATTAACGAAAGCATAAAGATGCTGATGAAGAAATACAGTACTGCACAGTATATGTACTGCATTTGTTTATTAGGCTACTGTGCAGTCTGACAAGTAAACAGCCAGCAATACATACTGTAGTAAACATGGGAAAGTGCTTAATTCCTTACATAAGGGGGAGCAGGCCATGTCCAGACTTTCTCGGTGACTTCAAGTACCCTCAATAATGGCTGTAATAGAGAGCGGGGTTCAATTCCCCTGACAGGGAGGAAGGAGTAGGCTGTACTTGTAAATAAGAATTTGTTCTTAACTGATTCCATATGTGTTATTTCATAGCTGTGATGTCTTCACTATTATTCTACAGTGTAGAAAATAGTCAAAATAAAGAAAATACCTGGAACGAGTAGGTGTGTCTAAACTTTTGATTGGTACTTGGTACTATGGTGTTTCTATTCCAAGGAAAACGAAAAACCCTCTGGGTTTCCGTTAGGATGGAACGGAAAATATGGCGCTGGACAGCTTGTCAGTCGGCAGTACAGTACTGGGCTATTTAGCTACAGAATCCCCATGTCATGCAGGCAGGGAACGTCGGAGACCGGGGTTCAATTCCCCGACGGGGAGGAAGGAGTAGACTGTCCTTGTAAATAAGAATTTGTTCTTAACTGACTTGCCTAGTTAAATTAAGTTTACATTAAGAGCATAACATTTCTGCACCCTCATTTTTTTATTCAAGTCTAACCAATACCCAAACGGAGATTAAGTGAAAATAAAAATCTCATTGATTTATCAAGACCAGTCCCCATGCTTCTCTCAGAGCTTTGTGAAACGGTGCTAAATTAGTTGTAGGCTTTTGCTTCTAACTTCAATATGCTCTTTAAATAAATAAGACTACGGTAGGCCTACAGTATGTTGAAAAATATAACGTGACTCTCCGAGGATTGGAGGAGATTTTCTATAATTCAGTGATATTTATTCCCATAGTAATTCATTATGGATCCATAAATAAATAAACATTGGCATTTTGAAAGAGTATTTTTTTCATTATTTTATTAATGAAAGCATAAAAATGCCCTTATTAGTTAGAACGTGCAGATTGGTACTAAGAACGGGACCGCGGGAATGTTTCCCTAGTCAGCACCATTATTAGTGCAATGCCCCTTAAATATTTTGGAGATTATTTCGTTTTCAAATAACGTAAAATGAGTGAGAAAAAGGCAGAGAAAAAGGCCATTTTTGAACAATTGGTGAGACATTGTTACTAATTTGTAAATAAAGCCAGTTTGTTGAACCTGTAACAACACAGCTTGCACTGCTACAGTATGCAGTGTCTCAGACCGTTGCAACACTCAGGCGCTGTACAACGTGACCGGTCATGAGTGGCCTACAGTACTACAGTAAGAGCAAAATAATCCTAACAAAATAAAATAATAAAAACCTTAGTGTAGCAACAGTTTTAGTAAGTAATACTGAAGTCGTGCACAATTATCAGTTTCTATTTAGGTTTATGTCGCCCATTCATCGTTAGTTAGAGACACAGTAGGACCCAAAAACATAATCAGTGCTCTAACTCCCCCTTGCGCTGGTCTGGAGCAATGAAGTGGTGACGCAGGGTACCGTACTAAACCACAAATGACCTCTAAGTCCCACGGCGTAAGCTAGCAACTTTTAAAAGAGGAATCACTGTAGGCCTACAGAGTATTGTTTTGTAACCTTTACTGCTCTCATCTGACACACTATTTCTGGGTTCACTATTTCTGGGTTCACTTTTCCTGAAGTTGACCACAGAAATTCTACATGTTTGCCCTCTAACCAGTAGTCTATATCTCTATCTCAAACACACGCGTACACCGATGCATATACCTCTATTGTTGATTCGGACTGCATAGGAGCAACCATGTAGTTCCCAGTGAGGCAATGATGGGCCAAAGCCATCCAATGGAGAAGCAGCAGTGAGGAGGAGCCATTTTGGGAGGCAGAGTGACGTTCGAGAGATTTTCTGTCGCGGCATTGGTAGAATCACAGCTCACCATAGGCTCCTATTGTTCAGACAGTCTGCAATGTGCTTCTACTGCAATGTTGTGCAATCCATCAACCACTTGATTTCATTTGGACCTCCTTATAACTTACCTGTGTGTGTACGTCTCTCCTGTGTATTATGTACTGTGTTATAACTCAATAGCAACACACACCTGTTCAAGTGTAGAGCTGTAGCCGCTGAGTATTTGTTTATTTGCAGTGCAACTCGTACCCATTTATTTGTCTGTTTGTGCACCACCTGACTACAGAGTCATTTCTGTATTTCTGGTGATAAGTATTGCTATAAAACAGAAGGATTTGTACGGTAAGTGGTAAGTGTATCAAAGTCCTGCAAATTTTTAAATGCATCATTGGCGTCTGCTCTTGTGACGGTTCATATCAGAAGACGTGGCTGCGCTACAGTTCTAGATAGCTGTTTCCGAGAACATTTGATGAGTTCTTCACCTTTTTTATTTTATTTTACTTGGTCTCGGTTGTTCAGTTGCAGCCGCATTCTTGACTTTGGCAGAGTTATCTCTGTTTTCACTCACACGTCCTTATGTACTGTACCCCAACTCATGTTAAACACCCCTCATGTCACCCCCGTCCAAGTGTGTAGTTTGTTGAGTGAAGATATGTCAGACATCCACTGTTCCCCTTTGATAATCACTATTGTAACCCACTCCAGTCCTACTTGTCACGGTGTCCCCCTTCCAGACGTCCATTGTCTATATTCGTCCTGCACCGCTTCTTGTCCCTTTGTCAAACACGGGTGACGTTTTTTACAAAGCTCAAAATACCAGCACACCACACATTTGTCTACAATGGGTATTTGACTGGCTCCATTCCGTCTATCCCCTTTCTTGTTTCTAGCCCCCTTCCTCCTTTGTCTGTCTTAACACACCCGCCTAGTCCCTCCTCCTCCTCCTCCTCCTCCCCTCTTTTTGCTTCCATCCATGTGTTGCCTCTGTCCCAAAAACACAGAGAGTTTTTTTTAACATTGTTGTCTTTGCATTGGCTCTCTCTTCTTGCTGCTCATTGACCGGTTGGGAAAACCAAATGAATTCCTCGCTGCTCACCTTCCTTCTCATTCGTTTTGCAACCCCCGTCTTCTTCTCTTCAGCTACTATTGAGGCTATTGAGGCAGATGAAGGTAAATAGGCCGGCAGCCCTCTCTGTTGCTTCTTATCGCAATAGACATGGGAGTTTTCATCCTTTTTGCCGTAGCTTGTTACAGAGTGTGTTGGGTGTTTGGTCTAACAAATTGTGACACAATAATTTACCAAAACCAAACCAAAAATATTACAAATAAATATACGGGGGGAGTACAAAAAAGGGACATTTGTTTTAAAGGGGAACAAAGTTCATATCAGTCAGGTGGTGAGACATTAAGTGCATGACTTTTCTTTAAACCTGCTAGGATATACAGTAGCCCCCCTTCCCCTCCCTCCCTCTCACAAAGTTTTTAGTTCAGGGCTGGATTCAATCCATAGCGTAGAAGATCTGTGTTGTAGCGTGATTGACATTTAAAGGCAATGCTATCATGTTCGCCGAGACTGCATTCACGGTAAATGCTGCATGTGTCTGCTCTATTGGAAATGACCTATGAATTTTAAACCGCGCTAAAACGCAGATCTTCCGCGCTACAGACTGAATTGAGTCTTGGTCCCCTCCACTAAATAGTGCCCAATCATAAGTTTCTATTAAAAAAAACACCAACCAAGGATATTATGGCACACCTGCATCTTCACACCCCATGCCATTGCACCCACTCACCCACCGACTCAGTCTTGCCATTCGATTTTCCCCTTTGAAACAACATGCAGTTGTGCTTTGTTTTTTCACTAATATACAGTACGTTCGATAGAAACAAATTGGAACAAAATGTGCTTTTCCAACAAAAGCTTTGAAAGCCAAATTGGACTGTAACTCCAGAAGCAAATTGTCAAACAAACCCACGCAACAAAGAACAACCTCAACTACGCAGTAAATAGCGGTTTGTTGGCTAGCTGCTATTTACGTTGGAATTGTTCAGCGACTCCTCTTGAGCACCCCCTAGAGGATTATGTGCATCAGTCCCAAGACTCTTTTTGCCTCTTTTTCCTTGTGGTTCCTCTGTGTCTTGTTCTCTTTGTTGAGCTGCTAATAACCTGTGACTGACCTGTGCTATGCAGCAACACAACTACAAGTCCCATCAGCCCCCTCTCTCTACACCCATAATTCCATAATATGGGTAATTCCTCCAAAATGGTGCCTCCTGATCCAAAAAAAGGATCTCCTGAAAATGTAGCTGCCCACAACCACTATACCCCCCTTGTCCCTTATTAGTAATTTGCTGCATGTTCTGAGCAGGCTTAACAAGTGATTAGCACCAAGTATCTCTGTAGTAGTGTCTATCAGAGAAGGCTGGTGGGAGGAGCTATAGGAGGACGGGCTCATTGTAACGGTTGGAATGGTATCAATGGAACGGCGTCAAACACGTCATTACCATGTGTTTGATGTGTTTAGTACCATTCCATTGATTCCATTCCAGCCATTACAATGAGCCCATCCTCCTATAGCTCCTTCCACCAGCCTACTCTGGTGTCTATGTATGTGAGCGTAGTCTTTTTGTGGTATACTGTATGTTTCAGTCTAGTGGGCCCCACTCTCTATTTTCCTTATTTAAAAAAATATATGTTTCCATTTCGTTTTGTTTGTATAGTACAGTGGTGGGGAGGTCTGGTCCTGGGGATCCTCAGGTGTTTTAATCGTGCCCTTATTCAATATGCACTCAGTTATCTTTAGGTTTATTTTAAGAGAGAGCATCAGCACTTTCTTTTTACTGTTTTACACTATTTCCTTCCGCATTACACTACGTTCACTTTCACATTGAATAAGTTGCACATTTATTTTCCCCGTGTCATTGTCAAAATGCTTAATTCCATCTCATAATTGACTTACACACTTTTCTGTTTGAGTCAATTATGTGATTTATCAGTAGTGTTTTTTAAAACTTTTTGTAAATCTGTCCTTGATTGAAAGGCAATGGCACAATGAAAACCTATTGTCCTCCAGCACCAGACACTCACCTATAGTTCAGTCTGATTATGTATTGCTTTTGTCAATCGGGTTATATAATTGAGATATTATGGTAATTGGTGTTGGTAATGTGTTGTAATTTATTCTAATGAATTGTTCATATTGATTGTATTATAGTTCTCTGCTATCTTCAAAAGACAGAATGAACTACATAGGATATGTTATTCATCAGTTACAAGGGCAGCAGGTAGCCTAGTGGTTAGAGCATTGGGCCAGTAACCGAAAGGTTGCTGGTTTGAATACCTGAGCCAACAAGGTGAAAAATCCGCCGATGTGCCCTTGAGCAAGGCACTTAACCCTCATTTGCTCCAGGGGTGCCGTAAATACTGTGGCCGACCCTGTAAAACAACACATTTAACTGCACCTATACATTGTATGTGAAAGTAAAATATAATTTATTAACCTAAGTTAAATTTCTCAGCAGAAAGAAGTTAGACTTGTATTAGAGTTACATTGAGTGTACAAAACATTAAGAACACCTGCTCTATATAGACATAGACTGACCAGGTGAATCCAGGTGAAAGCTATGATCCCTTACGGATGTCACTTGTTGAATCCACTTCAAATCAGTGTAGATGAAGGCGAGGAGACAGGTTAAAGAAGGATGTTTAAACCTTGAAACAATGGGTTGTGTATGTGTGTAATTCAGAGGGTGAATGAGCAAGTCAAAATATTTAAGTGCCTTTGAACAGGGTATGGTAGTATGTGCCAGGCGCACCATTTGTATAAAGAACTGCAACACTGCTGGGTTTTTCACACTCAACAGTTTCTCATGTGTATCAAGAATGATCCACCACACAAAGGACATCCAGCCAACTTGACACAACTCTGGGAAGCATTGGAGTCAACATGGGCCAGCATCCCTGTGGAACGCTTTCGACACCTTGTAGAGTCCATGCCCCGATGAATTTAGGCTGTTCTAAGAGCAAAAGGGAGGGGGAGGTGCAACTCAATATTAGGAAGGTGTTCCTAATGTTTGGTATATTCAGTGTACACACACTCAGCTTGCATTCATACTGTAGTTCTTTCTATGAAAACACTAAGTAGATAAAATAGTATCAATTTTTCCCCCCCCCCACAAATAACTATTTATAATGTTAAAATGGTGTGGTTTCTGTCGGTTGACCCACTAGACCTCTGCTCAGCTACGAACCATCAAGTGACTTTTCCATTCAGTGCAATGGTTTATATAACCAACCAATTCAGAAACAGATTTTCATTCGTTATTCTGTCATCACATAACTTGATTCACGTTGAATTCTTGACGCTGAACAAAACATTGATGTGTCTGTGTTTCGGCATGTGAACCAGAAATAACTAACCTCATATTTTACGTGTTCTCTACCTCTAAATCACCCCTCCATCAATTTTCCCCTCATCCCCCACTCCCTCTCTCCATCCTCCAGCCATCAAGGGCTTCTCGCCACAGCACAAAATCACCAGCTTTGAGGAGGCCAAGGGCCTGGACCGCATCAACGAGCGGATGCCCCCAAGGCGGGACGGCCTCCCCTCCGACGCCAGCCTCAACTCCCTTAACAAGGCTCTGTCCTCGGAGACCAATGGCACGGACGCCAAGGACAGCAGCAGCAGCATCCAGTGAAGGGGCACACTCCACCGCAGCGGGTGGTGGTGGCAGCCTGTGGCGACCAGGGTGGGGTGTTATACCACCATCCTCCTCGTCGCAGTCTGCCACAGGGCGGAATAGAGGAGAGAGCAGGGTGGAGGAGAAAAGGGAGGGACGAGATCAGGAATGCGGCTTACAGGAAGTGGTGCTCACAGGAAGTGAGCACCATTAAAAAAAAATACTTGTAGAAACGACAAAGTTTTTCGCATTGTTCACTCTTTTGGGCCCTTGGCCTCCTCGAAGCTGGTGATGACGTGCTTGATTCTGTACTTCAGTATGAGAGAGACAGACTGAGAGAGACCAAGAGAAAGAGATCCTAAAGGAGATGTTTTATGAAAGCCCCTCACTCATTTTACTGCAGGGCTCTCCAACCCTGTTCCTGGAGAATTACCCTCCTCTAGGTTTTCGCTACAACCCCAGTTGTATCTCACCTGATTCAGCTCATCTACAAGCTAATTATTAGAATCAGGTGCGCTAGATTAGGGTTTGAGTAAAAACCAACAGGACTGTAGCTCTCCAGGAACAGGGTTGGAGAGCCCTGTTCTACTGGATATGAAAATGTGGTGTAACTTCTTACTAACTATTGTACGTTTACAAAATACAGCACTAAAAAGGACAGAACATTAAAAAAATGTTTTTAACATAAGGGTGTACAAACTAAGTAAAGAATATTTATTGATAACTTTTTTTGCTACTCTTATAAAATAGCTCTCAGATAAATTAGGCAGTCTTAAAAAGAATGTTGCAACCTTGTTGAAATGCCAAACATTTTTACGTTTTATGGTTTTGTACAGATTATGCTTACCCCAGGTTCATTTGGTGTGTGCTTTTGACCCGGATTTCTGTATAATGGCTAATTATTACCTTACTGATGAATATCTATTTTGGGGGAAATTTCACAACTGGAATTTACATTTATCTATAATTTGCAAATATAAAAAAAAATGTTTTTGGGGATAGAGATTTTATTGTGTCTTGCTGGAATTCTGTGAATGTTCATTTCTCTTTTTAAAGTATTGCGAACAAAGTAAGCGTAAAGAACCGATATTGTGTAAAAAAAGACAAACTAAAAGTGTCTGCCTATGCATGTTTTATAAACTCAAACAGAGAAAATTGATAAATTAATTGAATACCTTGGCTGCCGGGGCCTGTTTTGAAATGTAGTGTGCTTAGTGAACATATACTGGCATTCATTAAATTACATCATGATAATGCTTTTTCCCTCAACTTCTTTTAAAATTGTTGCGTTTGATTATCTGACATGGAGGAGGGATCATATTTTTAACATGCGCTTGTAAGTGCACACAGTCAAATTTAGTATGTTTGACCATTCTTGTGAGGTTTGTGGTTACATGTGGAACTCAAAATGCATGATAGCTGTTAATGTCATATAACGGTTAAGACATTGTCGTTCTGTTTTGTACACGTGCCACAGAAAGTGTCATTTGATTATTAGGATTATTGTTATTATTTGGAACTCTGCTTTGTATATCAATAAAACTAAAAACTCCATGACCTTTAAAAAAAAAAAAAAATTATATGCCCAAGTATTTCACTACATGACATGAAGCTTTGCTTTTGTAATTTAACTTTGAAACAGTTGGCAGATGAAGCATGCACACGCAACTATGAAAAAGTATTTTATATTACTGTTCAATAAAAAAATTGCATGAATTTCAACTTAAACAGTTTTTTTTGTGTGTGATATAGCCAGAATTTCCTCTTCTCAGATTTCAAGTCTGCGAACTGAAAATCAATGTAAACATATTAAATAAAAATGTATTGCATTCGAAATATTTACTCTTCTGGACATTTTTGCATGATGACTGTGAGTGATGACACAGCATTCGCCAAAACATTCATAATGAGCTCTTCATAAATTATTATTTATATCATAATATTTATTTCATAAATTGGATTTCACCGCTGTTTCCCAACAAGTATGTATCTCTCTTCAAAAGGTGAGGACGCAACAGTTCACAAGACTGAATCCAAACATTACATTGTTGATCTTATGTGCATTTTACATTTAACTATACTTTTCGCCTAATTTGTTAATGAAATCTTAAAATACTCTGGATACATTTAGTAGTTTTCAACTATAAGGTGCTTTTTTGAGCTCTCCTAGCTGTGCCGTTGAGGTAGTAAAGCAATCACGCTTGTAGTTGTTTTGTTTTTAACACAACCCTGCACCCCACCCCCATCCACCTATCAAGAATCTGATTAAACAGCATGATCATTACACAGGTGCACCTTGTGCTGGGGACAATAAATGGCCACTCTAAAATGTGCAGTTGCACACAACACAATGCCACAGATGTCTCATGTTTTGAGGGAGCGTGCAATTGGCATGCTGACTGCAGGAATGTCCACCTGAGCTGTTGCAAGAGAATTTTATGTTAATTTCTCTACCATAAGCCACCTCCAACATTCTTTTAGAGACTTTGGCAGTACATCCAACCAGCCTCACAACCACAGACCACGTGCTACCATGCCACCCCAGGACCACCACATCTGGCTTCTTCATCAGCCACCCAGACAGCTGAGGAGTATTTCTGTCTGTAACAAAGCCCTTTTGTGGGGGAAACCCTGATTTGATGGACTTGGTTCCCCAGTGGGTGGGCCTATGCCCTCCCAGGCCCACCCGTGACAGCGCCTCTGCCCAGTCATGTGAAATCCATAGATTAGGGCTTAATTTATTCATTTCTATTGACTGATTTCCTTATATGAACTGTAACTCAGTAAAATCCTTGAAATTGTTGCATGTTTCGTTTATATTTTTGTTCAGTATAAAAGATAACAACAACTATTTAGCCCAATCAACAAGCCCTTAACCAATAATACAGTTTTAAGAAAATACCTAAAAAACGGTAAGAAATAAAAGTAAGAAATAATTAATGAGCAGCAGTAAAATAACAATAGTGAGGCTATATACAGGGGTTACCGGTACAGAGTCAATGCGCGGAGGCACCAGTTAGTCAAGGTAATTGAGGTAATATGTACATGTAGGTAGAGTTATTAAAGTGACTATGCATAGATAATAACAGAGAGTAGCAGCAGCGTAGTAGAGGTGGGGGGGCAATGCAAATAGTCTGGGTAGCCTTTTGATTAGATGTTCAGGAATCTTATGGCTTGGAAGTAGAAGCTGTTTAGAAGCCTCTTGGACCTAGACTTGGCGCTCTGGTACCACTTGCCATGCGGTAGCAGAGAGAACAGTCTATGACTAGGGTGGCTGGAATCTTTGACAATTTTTAGGGCCTTCCTCTGAAACCGCCTTTAATCTAAATAAGATGTCGGTGTCCATGGTACTGATTTTTCTGTGTGTGTGTGTGTGCGTGTGTGCATGTTGACTCACCCTACTTGTAGAGGAACGCCAATGCCATCCTCCTCTCTTTCATGTTGTCTAAACAGTCTATGACTGTCATACATTACACACTTTTATGTTTTGTTGTCCTAGGCTTCCTAGCTAAAATACTTGCTCACTAAACTAACTTCCTTTCATAGGCAATTAAATGCCAGGCCAGCTAGTTAACATTAGCATAATACAACATCTAGCTACATGTTGAATTTTCATCCTCTCAGGCACAATGAATGTATGAATTTGTTGTTGGATCAGAATCACCGTTATAATCATTGGCCAGTACAGAGAATTAAGTAAAACCACAAGTCCAAATCCCTATCTCCATTGTTGGCTAATTTAGGAAAGACAACAACATAACACAAATGCAACAATTCAAGTTTTTTTCTGTCAACAATCTCATTTGACTTGTGATCTGATTGGCCTGAAGCTAAATTCAAACTGCCTTCCCTTTCACTTTATTTTGTGCTCCAGGACCATTCACAGCTGAGCTCACTCAGTTTAGCTCAATGCTGAGCTAAACTATTATTTTATACTTTTTTTATCAAGGAAGGCCAAATGCTCTCTGGCTTCCCTTGCATTCAATGCTACAGGCGGCAACAATGTCAAACTCTTTTTGACCAGACAGCATCAGATAGATGGCCTACACATACAGAGACAGAGGGGTGCGGTTTTGCTTGCTCGAATGCTTTCTCTTGCGAATTCAAGGAAATTGATGAAACACAGAGCGATGAAAGATCCATTATTTTGTATGTATTTTTTCCTTGGTACATTTTTGGGAGAAGCCTGGCTTCCCTTGGAACCCATGAATACACGGGTCAGGTCGGCATCATTTGAGACCTTATTCTAATTGCCAAGCTAAGTTATAAAATTGTACAGTGTTAGGCTTTCACAATGCAATTCAGGGAATCAGATCATTTTGGTGACCATAGAAAGGAGTCGTGAGTGCATTCAGGTGCGTGTCCTATGCAAATGTTCTTCCCAATAGACATAGGTTAATTCTGTTCAGAACAACCATTGGTATGACGCCATGTCATCTTGTAACTACATCAAACATAGTGATCATAAACGTCTACACTGTATATGACATGAGTTTTATGATATGGAAATGTGAAATGGATATAAAGTCAAATAAAGGTTACATTTAAATAAAAATTGTATAAAAAATGCATATTTGGACTCACAGGTGTTTGGCCTGCTTATATGACATGAAAGCGGTATTTATTATAATCATCAACGTCTCATCTTTCAAAATACAGAGAGTCCTCTTAAAACTTCTTATGGTTGAGATCCCGCTAACGGGATCGATATGACAACAGCCAGTGAAAGTGCAGGGCGCCAAATTCAAACAACAGAAATCTCATAATTAAAATTCCTCAAATATACAAGTATTTTACACCATATTAAAGATACACTTCTTGTTAATCCCACCACAGTGTCCGATTTCAAATAGGCTTTACGGCGAAAGCACCAAAAACAATTATGTTAGGTGAGTGCCTATTCACAGAAAAACCCAGCCATTTTTCCAGCCAAAGAGAGGAGTCACAAAAAGCACAAATGGAGATAAAAATGTATCACTAACCTTTGATGATCTTCATCAGATGACACTCATAGGACTTCATGTTACACAATACATACATGTTTTGTTTGATAAAGTTCATATTTTTATATCCAAAAATCTCAGTATACATTGGCACGTTATGTTCAGTAGTTCCAAAAACATTCAGTGATTTTGCAGAGAGCCACATCAATTTACAGAAATACTCATCATAAATGTTGATGAAAATACAAGTGTTATATATGGAACTTTAGATAAACTTCTCCTTAATGCAACCGCTGTGTCAGATTTCAAAAAAACTTTACAGAAAAAGCATACCATGCAATAATCTGAGTACAGCGCTCAGAGACCAAAACAAGCCAAACAGATGTCCGCCATGTTGTGTAGTCAATAGAAGTCAGAAATAGCATTATAAATATTCACTTACCTTTGATGATCTTCCTCAGAATGCACTCCCAGGAATCCCAGTTCCACAATAAATGTTTGATTTGTTCGATAAAGTTCATAATTTATGTCCAAATACCTCCTTTTGTTAGCGCGCTAGGTAAACAAATCCAAACTCACAACGCGTGTGCAAGTCCAGCGGAAAGTACAGACGAAAAGTCCAAAAAGTTATATTACAGGTCGTAGAAACATGTCGAACGAAGTATAGAATCAATCTTTAGGATGTTTTTAACATAAATCTTCAATAATGTTCCAACCGGAGAATTCCTTTGTCTGTACAAATGCAATGAAACAGAGCTAACTATCACGTTATCGCACGAGACTGAGCTCGTGGCTCTCTGGCAGACCTCTTGACTCATTCCCCTCTCATTCGCCCCTCCTTCACAGTAGAAGCACCAAACAAGGTTCTAAAGACTGTTGACATCTAGTGGAAGCCTTAGGAAGTGCAATATGACGAATGTATCTTCGATAGGCAATGAGTTGAAAACCTACAAACCTCAGATTTCCCACTTCCTGGTTGGATTTTTTCTCTGGTTTTTGCCTGCCATATGAGTTCTGTTATACTCACAGACATCATTCAAATTGTTTTAGAAACTTCAGAATGTTTTCTATCCAAATATACTAATATGCATATCTTAGCTTCTGGGACAGAGTAGCAGGCAGTTTACTCTGGGCACCTCTGGGCACCTTATTCATCCAAGCTACTCAATACTGCCCCCAGCCATAAGAAGTTAATTAACAGCATTTTCTTCACTCAAGTTCAGAACGGCTGACAGTCAAAAACCCATACAGCGCTGTGAAGCGCATAGCCAGAGCTCTGATATCATGTATAGCGTGTTACTGTACAGCCACAGTGTTCCAATTTAGGCACTTATCAGTGCCCAAATCTGCCATTTTCAACCTGTACACAAGTACGAGTGTAAAGGTCTACAGCAATGTCTTAGCAGGCCAACTTTAAGGTGAGTAATGAACAGGTTATTTCAACAAGGGAATGTGGCCTTGACCGGTAATAAATAAGTGCACAGGAAATTAGGACTTGGCAGCACCAAGTAGAAAAGGTGTTTACTTTGGAGCACATTATGAACGTCTTTGATTAAAGTAGGAAAACATTAGGTGGAGTATCAAAACACCTTTGTGTGTGTGGATGTGAATGTCTAATTATTTTGCTATTAAAGGGGTTACATAAGTGTGGTTCATTGCAAATATAATGCCCTTAATGAATCCGTTAGAAGGTATTATACAAAGTAACTTTATCCACAACCTTTACCCAGTGTTATGCATCCAGTCCCCACTGAATGATGTGGGGAAATGTGACCCTTTTCCCAGAGAAAGCCTGTTCCTTTGGGAAGATGTGTAATGCCTGGGATGCTTTAGATATTTCCTTAACACACACATTCCCACCCTAATTCTGACCTTTGATCAATGGCTGTATTCCCACAGAGCAAAGTAAAATTACAATAGGGCCAGTCCCTTTACATTTCTCTGAATTCCCCTTATTGTGATAAGAGCCATTCTGGGAATAGAAATCCAAGAAATTGCTAGATAGAACATGCCAGGAAACAGATTGTTATTCAATGGACCATAATAATAATAGTAACAACAATGATAATGGTCATTGATAGTAATTCGTCAAAAGATTGAAGCTCGGTTAATTCAATAAATTATACTGTATGTTGAGCAATGTTAGCTTTTTAAAGCCACACTCTGTAAGATGTGCATATCATCAAGAAGAAGGCAATCAACATTAAGCTTTGGTGGGGCTCTGACAGTGTCACTTACAAGTCTGAGGTAAAGCTTTAGCCAGATTTTGAGTCCCTCCCAATGGCCCTTGTCAGATGTGTTCAGTACGTGAGTCACAATGCACACTGGAAGGAAGCGGGTTCTAACATCCTGTTTAGGGATAGCATTATAAATAAATGTTTTATTGTCACATATGCCGGATAGGTGCAGTGAAATGTGTTATTTTCCAGGGTCAGCGATAGTAGTACAGCACCCCTGGATTAAATTAGGGTTACATGCCTTGCTCAAGGGCACATCGATAGATTTTTCACCTTGGGTATTCAAACTAGCGACCTTTCAGTTACTGGCCCAACGCGCTAACCGCTAGGCTACATACACTACATGCATTCTTCATAAGAGTGAAGTGAATGTCACCCTCAATACAAACACAATTACATTCCCAAGCAAACAGTGTAAGGTCCTCTGCGTGCGTGACACTCGTTTGAAAACAAAGAAGAATGGAAAACAGCATCAATAATATTCGGTCTGCTTCGCACTCTTCCGCTTCTTGCATTTCTTCAACAATGAGCTGACTTCACGAATCCCATCGAAAAAACATTTACCTTTTTTTACCTTTTTTTTTTACATGTAACACTTGACACAAAACTTTGACACTTAGTACTTTAAATTGATTTATCAAACAATATTGACTACATTTCATTGGAATTGATTACATTTTCATTGCAATTATAGTTTACATAATAATATAATTACATAATACACCTAATAATTGTTTTAGGTGTATTTTGGAGTTATGGGAACAATTTACAGTACCAGTCAAAAGTTTGGACACACCTACTCATTCAAGGGGTTTTCTTTATTTGTACTATTTTCTACATTGTAGAATAATAGTTGAAGACATCAAGACTATGAAATAACACATGGAATCACGTAGTAACCAAAAAATGGTAAAACAAATCAAAATATATTTTAGATTTTAGATTCTTCAAAGTAGTCACCCTTTGCCTTGATGACAGCTTTGCACAATCTTGGCATTCTCTCAACCAGCTTCACCTGGAATGCTTTTCCAACAGTCTTGAAGGAATTCCCACATATTCTGAGCACTTGTTGGCTGCTTTTCCTTCACTCTGAGGTCCGACTCATCCCTAACCATCTCAATTGGGTTTAGGTTGGGTGATTGTGGAGGCCAGGTCATCTGTTGTAGCACTCCCTCTCCTTCTTGGTCAAATAGCCCTTACACAGCCTGGAGGTGTGTTGGGTCATTGTCCTGTTGAAAAAAAAATTTAAGCACACCCACACCATCACACCTCCTCCTCCATGCTTCACGGTGGGAACTACACATGCGGAGATCATCTGTTCGCCTACTCTGCGTTTTTGCGACTGCACTTGAAGAAACTTTCAAAGTTCTTGAAATTTTCCGCATTGACTGACCTTCATGTCTTAACGTAATGATAGTCTGTCCTTTCTCTTTGCTTCTTTGAGCTGTTCGCGCCATAATATGGACTTGGTCTTTTACCAAATAGGGCTATCTTCTGTATACCACCCCTATCTTGCCACAACACAACTGATTTGTTCAAATGCATCCAGAAGGAAATAAATTCCACAAATTAACTTTTAACAAGGCACAACTGTTCATTTAAATGCATTTCAGGTGACTACCTCATAAAGCTGGTTGAGAGAATGCCAAGAGTGAGCAAAGCTGTCATGAAGGCAAAGGGTGGCTATTTGTAGAATCTCAAATATAACATATGTTTTGTTTTGTTTAACACTTTTTTTGGTTACTACATGATTCCATATGTGTTATTTCATAATTTTGATGTCTTCACTATTTCTACAATGTAGAAAATAGTACAAATAAAGAAAAACCCTTGAATGAGTAGGTGTGTCCAAACTTTTGACTGGTACTGTATTTGTTTAGGCCTTATTTTAATTTAGCAGATTCTCATTTACAACGACTTAGGGAAGACTTGCAGGGAATAAGCCTGTAAAATAAAGTGTACCGTCATCTCAGAAGAGAGGCAGGGTAGGAGAACCATGATGATTCTAAAAGGTAGAGAGGGACCAAGCCTGACCTGATTATTGAGGGAAGGGCTGATTAAAATGTATCATAATTTCCCCTTTGCCAAGATAATCCACCCACTTGACATGTATGGCATATCAAGAAGCTGATAACACAGCATGGTCATTACACAGGTGCACTTTGTGCTGGGGACAATAAAAGGCCACTCTAAAATGTGCAGTTTTTTGTCACACCATGATCTGTTTCACCTTTCTTGTGCTTGTCCCCCCCCCTCCCCTCCAGGTGTCGCTTGTTTTCCCCATTATCCCCTGTGCATTTATGCCTGTGTTTTCTGTTTGTCTGTTGCCAGTTCGTCTTGTCAAACCGACCAGCGTGGTTTTCCTGTACGCCTGTGTTGCGCTAGCCCTTGTTTTTCCTAGTTTTGCTGGTTTTGACCACTCTGCCTGCTTTGACCCTGCCTGCCTGCCGTTCTGTACCTGTCTGACACTGCCCTGGATTACTGACCTCTGCCTGCCTGTCGTTCTGTACCTTTCTGACTCTGGCCTGGATTACCGACCACGGCCTGCCCTTGACCTGTCTTTATCCTGCATAACTGTCCATTAAAACAAACTGGAACGAAGACGATGGGGTGTGCCTCTCACCATCTCATTAGAGTTTGGGGCCAAGTCCTAGCTAATAAAATGGTCAAATGAGAGATGCGACTGACCACTATATTGATTTCAATTACCGTGGTTCACATAAGTGTAACAAATGTTAGCTTAAATGAGTATGTTTGAAAATGTTGATGTCTCAAGGGTGAGCTGAACATGTTAAGTTTCAGACAACACTTCCTGAAGCAACTTTGATAAACAACCAGAAATAACTATTGATTTTCTGGTTCATTAAGATAAACGTAGGTATATGTTGTTGGTTGTTGAGTCAATTAGACCATGCTAATTTCAAGCTTATATTTCTACTAAATAAGCTATTTAAGAATATTAGCTGGTTAACTCCTTGATCCTACTGTACCCTCTGAACTGATACTGTACATGTTTCGGGTCATTCACAGCCCATCCTAGTCACTCCTTCACACCAGTACGCCGCTCCTGCAACGTGAGGGCAGGAAAAAATAAGTCACAGGAGTTGGCGATGGAGTACAAACAGCCTTAAGGGCCGGTGTCCCTATCCAGGCTGGGGCCCCAGAAAGACTTCTCCCACTGGCCGAAGCAGCCTCCCCATCCTCTCCAGCCCCCAACCCTCCGCCCTCGAGGGAAACTGCTCTACTTCCTCCCCTTCTTTAAAGGATGTGCCAAAATAAGCAGCTATGGGCCAGACGATGAACACCTTTTCCACTGGTTGATAGCAGTGGCTCACACAGCTCTGAAGAACCCTAAGAAGCAGCCTGGAGGGGAACGCTCAGTAGAACCACCATGGAGACCATTAAGATAGCCTTACTCATCTTCCTTCTAACCTCGCTCCAGCTCCTCACAACAGGTAAGCCTACAGGGATATTTAGACCTGCTTTTGGCAGTCCAAAATGACTACTAAGTGGCTTGGATAGGAGAGCGCACAAGGTGACAAAGGATTGTCTCACAGACATAAATGTCGAATTCAATTAATAATGGGTTTTAAAAGTTACACAGTAACGAAGTGTTTAACACTGTTGGACAGATGCAAGTTTTAGTCTGAATGGATGCTTGAAAAAATAGGCAAAAAGACTCGCCAGTAGTTGCATTGTATAGTGTTTTATGTTATTTTGTCTTGAGTAGAATAATTGCTTTTATTAACTGTTGTATTTACTCATTGTCTTAATCAGACTTGGTAGGCACATAAAAAATATTGCATATGGACATGTGGTTAATTAAATATCTTATATAATAACACACGAAACACAACTGCCGATCACAATCAAGATATCCAGAACAGTGTGTTTGTGAGTTGAACTAAGAGAGGCTCACACTTTGAAACATTTTCGGGGACGTCCAATGATGCCTATGTGCATTTTTCCGTTGGTACGAGCCTGAGATAAGAGCAGCATTGTTTTTTGTTGTTGTCGATTGGAATCTAATGTAAAACATTAAGAACACCTGCTCTTTCCAAGACAGACTGACCAGGTGAAAGCTATGATCCCTTATTGATGTCACTTGTTAAATCCACTTCAATCAGTGTAGATTAAGGAGAAGTGACAAGTTAAAGAAGGATTTTTAAGGTTAGAGACAATTGAGACATGGATTGTGTATGTGTGCCATTTAGAGGGTGAATGGGAAAGACAACATGTTGAAGTGCCTTTGAACAGGGTATGGTAGTATGTGCCAGGCGCACATCCAGCCAACTTGACACAACTCTGGGAAACATTGGAGTCAACATGGGCCAGCATCCCTGTGGAACGCTTTCGACACCTTGTAGAGTCCATGCCCTGACGAATTAAGGCTGTTCTGATGGAGAAGGGGGGTTGCAACTCAATATTAGGAAGGTATTCTTAAAATGTTACGTACTCTCCGTGTATATTTCAAGTCTCTGCAAGTTCAGTGAATTCATGCAACAAATTCACTTAAGATTAGCCATCCTTGGCAATCTTTTCATGAGACATATTGCATCGGACAACACAGATAACAAGACAGGACCTATAGGAATAAAAAACATTGTTTGACGTCCAGGCCGAGACAAATGAATGTGGTTACTGGGCTTGTGGAAAAAATAAAGAGGGAGTCTACTGATTTGTTGTTTTGCTTGGAGCATGGGCACAGATCCAGGACCTGCGCTGCCCAGAAAGGTGATTGGAGCTGTAGATAGCCAGTGGGAACCAAACTGCTCCTTCTCTAACAGAGGGTGAGAGATCATTGTCCTGACCATTTCGAAGTGAAATGATCCAATCGGCAGCAAATCTCCTTCCTGCATGAATGTAAACATCTGCAGGAAACACCTAAGCAAAGCCCTAGTGACTACAGTGCAAGCCTCTATGGAGTGGACAGAGACATTTTAGTTTTTTTTCCCTTGCAAATATGTCCCACCATAATATATACAAAACTAAATTGATAAAGAGTTCTCTAAGCAGGAAGTATCCGCCGACAATATATTATATTACATCTATAAAAATAAAAAAAACTCACTGAATGATTTAATTGTTTTTGTCTGCCTCTCGCCTGTTGTCCAGATGTTTCTTGTGTTACCACACAAAAATCAGCAGAACATTCAACAACAGGCAAACCATCAGGTAGGTAATATTTCAAGAGACAGCGATAGTAATTTCGAAAAAATCTCAGGGATTCCTTATTTTCTTTTTTATTACAAACAAAAAATGAACACTCAAGAGGCTGGTTGCATTTTAAAGTCTGAAAGATTTACGCATCACATATGTTTATCCTGCTGCTAAGTTTTGTGATTTGAATCTTATTGTACACTACTGAGTTAGAACATCTTTGATCTGTCATCACAGAAACTACGACACCCGTCACGACTGTTCCTCTTTCCACTGTAAAGAACCTTGGTGCAAATGTTACTGAAACCAGCGTTGCTGCAACCAGTGTGACCCCAACCAGTGTGACCCCAACCAGTGTGACCCCAACCAGTAAGTCAAATAAAAACTTTTCAAAACATGGTCTAATGTTACAATGTTCTAGTTCAAATAAGTGTCAGAACATTAGGACATTGTAACATTAAAAAGTGTTCAATCTTTAGAGATAGGTACAGTATGCTGGTTTAGAAACTGCTGTTAACACAGCATCATAAAATGCATCATACCGGCTGTATTTCTGTATTTTGAAAGTGATATATCTTGTACTTGATTGCTGACATGCAAAACATTTTTTGGACTATATCAATAATGGACTAATGAAACAAACACCAAAATATTGTTTTTGTGGTGGAATTTTCCTTTAAGACTGATTTTGCATTCCAGAGAATTCTACCTGGAATTCTACCACAGTGCTTGCTACATCAACAGTAACGGAAAATACAAAAATGTCATCCTCACCCCAAGTCCCAGTGAATTCCGCATCTCCATATACTAAGGATAATGGTGAGACTTCATAGACATTTCCTTTAAATTGGCTATTGAAATGTAATCTGTCTTCTCTGTAAACTTTATTTTTATGACAGAGGTCCTACATCATACAATAGGTCTGATGTGCTCACATGTGATTGTGCAATAAGCTCTTCAGATGTAAAAAAACAGATAATAGCCAGGGTTCGAACATATATATACATCATCTCGGAGTGCTGATTTAGGATCAGTCTTGTCTTTCAGGTCCCAATGAATAAGATTACATGGACAGGGAGGACCTGATCCTACTGTAGATCAGCTCTCCTACTCTGACAAGCTTAATACTGGCCCAGATCTTTTAAAATGTTAGACATTTTCTGAACGAGTGCATTCTACCTCGTTCGCACAGGAACACAAGGGACCCAGGCCCCAACAACTGTTACCAAGAGTGACTCACGAAACAAAACCACCATTTCTGACTTTACCAAAAAGCTCCCAGGTAGGAGAAGATTTGTTTACCCTCTCTCAAATTACAATAGAGAGGCTAGAGGATAGCAAGTACTGCATTGGGTTAATGATACCATGACCCCATAACAATGTTTTGCCATGAATGTTGTCTTCAGGTTCAGAGGCTGAAAATACAGGTAAGTCTAAAGCACCATCACTGTCCCTCAATGCACTATTTTGTCTACTACCTGTGTAGGAAGACACAATGGTATAATGATAAAAATTACAATTTTTTCCCCCAGATCAAGATAGAGTCAAGGACAATAAGAATACGGATCATGTCGGTACGTCCTCTACTACCATCATCTGTATAGGAATAAACTCACATTGTCACGAATGGTGCTCCATTTTCCTTGCACTGAAAAACACACGGTCCGCAAAATAACCATAATATTTTAAATGGACACATTATCCAGATGACAAGTTACCTACACCATATATACAAAAGTATGTGGACACCCTTTCAAATGAATGGATTCGGCTATTTCAGCCACACCTATTGCCGACAGGAG